>NC_141536.1:53957498-54147498 GCF_021556685.1 Rattus norvegicus | reverse complement strand
GTAGTCACCTATGAGGAATGATGTGGGGTAATTCATAGCTGTTAGTAGCTTTCCATCAATTTATGACGTATGGATGAGACATGGTCCTGATCCCAGAGGTCTGCAGTCCCCTCTAGATAACTAGTTATGACATTTGCACAGAACCCAAGACTTCCTCTCTCTGCACCATGGTCATCCTTCCTACCCCCCCCCCAACCTCCTCCCTGACTGACAGACAAGGATGAGCAGGATATATTACCATGTAGAGCACTGATCACAAGCTGGAGATGACCAAAGCGCCAGAAAAACTGCTTTAAGAGCATTACAGACCCAGAGGCATTGGCTCTGGAAGTTATTCTCCAGCAATAACCTTTATCAAAGCCACAGACTAGATTCAAGTCTTAGCTTACTTGGCTCAGAAGCCTTGAGCTCTCCATGCTCCTTGCCTCCTTGGCTTTTAGAATAGCATACCTTTTAGTTCTTGTCTTACTCCGATGGTCATTCCTTCTCCAGCCCCACTCCTGATTTTCTCTTTGTTCTCACCTCTACTCCCTGCCAACTCAGAGTTTCTACTTAGCTGACAAATCTTCACGTTGTATCTGAGAAGGATGCCTGCTACCTCCTCAGCCCCACCCACAACCATCTCCTATTGTCTGGCTGCTCAGGGCAGAAACCTTGAGATTTACATGGTGTCCTCTCTTCCTCTGCTCTATAAGCAACAGAGTCACCAAGCTCCAATGTTACAGACATGGTTTGACTCCCTCTCGCCCCCTCTACCCCAGCCTCAGGCTGCCCACCACCAGCCCGTCATGAAGAGTCATTTGCCATGACTTTGTGTCACTCTTTCCAGCTCCCTTTCCCAACCCCTGTTCTCCACAAAACATCTAGATCCGTTTCAGCAGAAGTCACTTTGTGTTGCTTTTCTGTTCTGAAGCACAATGGCTTCCCTTTTCACTCCTAGAAAGAAATCATCACAGGGCTCTATGAGGACATTCCACAGACCCATATCCCACCATGCTCCATGCCCTGGGCACTCCCTGCCGTGGCCTCTTTGCTGTATCCTAAACTCTGCTGCTCTTCCCTCAGCATCGTTGTACTTCTTGTCCCTGGCTTGTTCTTTTCCACCATCAAGACTTTTCTCTCGCCTTGTGAGAGAAGCTGTCCCTCAGCTATTTTAAATTATACTATAATAGCCAGGCGTGGTGGTACATACCTTTAGTCCTATCACTCAGGAAGGTGAGGCAGGTAGATCTCTGTGAGTTTGTGGCCAGCCTGGTCTACCTACGAGGCTAGTTCCAGGACAGTCAGGGCTACACAGAGAAACCCTGTCTTGAAGAAACATTTTTTTAAAAACTATACTATAACAAATTCCGCCCCTCTGTCCCTCCCTGTTCCCCTCTCCTGCTTTCTGTTCCTGCAGACAGGCAGGCTGTTGTCTGTCAGACTTTTCATCACCATAACAATCCCCCAAGAAAAACAACTTAATCAAGGAAGGATTTATTTTGGCTCACATGATCAGAGGCTTCATGGTGTATGATTTCTCAGCACCATTGCTTGTAGGCCTATAGTGAGGCAGAGCCTCACAGCAGGAAAACGTGGCCATAGTAAACAAGAAAAGATCTCCTCAAAGGCATGTTTCCAGTCACCTGCTGCCTCCAACCGGGCCCAGACTTCAAGCCCATTGGGGAAATTACAGCCCTTCTGTGTGACTCAATCCCTCCTCAGCACAACACTGCCATCACTGGAAACTAACCTTCATCACACAAGCCTTCGGGAGAAACATTCCTATGAGAACCACAACAGGCATTTATCAACACTTAACGTAATATACCCGTGTGTTTGTTTATTATTTCTCTCTTCCTCTGGAACTGAAGTCCCAGAAGAGCATGTGTCGTTCACCATGTATCCGATACAGTACATGACCACAGTAAATGCTCAACAAATACTTATCAAATGATTGAATAAATTAGTCCTGGCACCAACACACTGTCCATTTGTAAGTAGGTCACCATTTATACACATACTCTTGGAAAACTATAGAGTTTTAATTAGGAAATGCTTGCATTTTGCCAAACTCATTTGGCAAACTCTATTCCCCCGGGGTCATTCTTTCCTTACTTGCAATTTTTTGCCAGTGCATTGATTTTTTTTTAAAATTCCTTTCCAGTCAGAGAACATAGGATTACCAAGGCAATGAACTATTTCTCTGCTGAGAAATATATTTACCTCCAGCTGGGTAGTTTTCTTTTCTTTTCAAATAAACACCAAACTTATGAACTTTGGGAGGAAGAAAACAATGGAAATAGCCAAGAGGACCCACGGCCTCGTCCTGTCAGCAAAACAACACTGACATGAATAGAAATGGAGGGCTCTGCCAGATCACAGTGGGCCACCAAGGCGGGACCAACACCGAACAGCACTAGAGGGAGATAGCCAGCTGCCCGCCATCCTCCTCTCCTAGCCCTGGGGTTGATACTGGGAGTCAAAAAATGAGAAAATGGTAACCAACTCTCTCCCAATGTCTAGCTTCCTCCTCTGCTCCCATAGCAGTGGCTCTAAGTGTTTTCAGGTCACAGACTCAGAATCATGGGCTTTGTTCACTACAGCAGTCATAACTAAGCAGTAAGAAATACAATGCTTTGCAACAAAAGACACTTCTCTCACCCATCTGCAGGCCGGAAGTCCAAAGTCAAAGTGTCCACAAGGCCATTCACCTTCTGAAGCCCTCGAGAGAAATGTCTTCTTCCCACACCTCCTCCAGCTTTGGGCAGCCTAGAGTGGCCATCTTCCTACCGCATGTGTCTATGGCCATATCCAAATTCACCCTGTGCATGAGGACACCAGCCCCATCGAATGAGAGCCCAGCCTAATCACCTCATTTTGACTTAATTACTTCTATCAGGAGTTTATTTCCAAATAACTTCACATTCCAAAGGAGGGTAGAACTTCAACCTATCTGGTTAAGGGGTGTGTACCCCAGTTGAACCCGCAGCCATTGACATTAACAGTTCACTACAACTTTTTTTCTACTTGTATAATGCCAACTCACACCGCTGAACTTACTTACTCTACCTTTCAGTTCTCAATTTGTAGTACTGGGTGGTCATGGGAAAAGGCAGGCACAAATATTTCCAAGGCTGGCTTTTAGCTTTAAAATACCAACAGTGGTCTATTAGTTGCTTCCGGTAAGGATCTGCACTTTAGAATCATCTGGGGAATATGAAAATATAAAAGAATATATGATTCCAAACGCATTTGCAAAATCAACTCGAGATGTACATAGAGGCTACACTTGACCCCAGAGCGATTCAACCGAATTCTCTGGGAGTGATAGCAAGGCAGTGGTGTTTTTTAAAGCTCACAGCACTGAGGACCCTACCCTAGGTGGCTGACCCTTGCAGTGACTGGTCCTATCCTGCGATTGGTGGTTACTGTCATTCTTCTCTATTGAGAGCTTGCAGGCTATATCAAGGACGCTGAGGAAAACTGTGCGGGCTCCTGTACCTCCGAGCGAAACATTCTTGCTCACAAGCCGTGCCTGTTTCTAACCCTTCAAGTGGTGACGATGAAAGGTAGAAATGGAACCAACCCCAGGTGTCTAGATCCCAGCCGGAAATCTGTTTGAGCTCTTTCGGGGTTAGTCTCCCATGTGGTCATACAAGTATGGAGACCAAGAATCAAACATCATTCAGATCAGCCAGGACAGGCAATACGGAAGAGAGAACCAAGATGTTTAGAATTCCCACCTACTAACTATCCATCACTTAAGTGTGGCAGACAGGCCACCAATGTCCTCCTACTGATGAGACATTTGCAAATGGTTCAGCAGGCAAGACCACCAGTAAAGTCTTCCTCGGGCCTCCAGGGCCTGCTCTATCCAGGATGCAGACACTGACAACATTACCCATACGTCTCAATGCACTCTCTCCAGGGTAAGAAGCCAGCACCACCACTATTCTTTAGCCTGTGTTTTTCCCATCTGCCCACAAAGATATCACAGGAAAGTTTCCCTGAGGCCAAAATACAGACACATTCTGTCAAAAAACACTTTTCACTCATACCAATCTTACGATCACACCAGATGAGGATATATGTGTTTGACAAGGCTTGCTTGTGCTAGCCCTTGCTAGTCTTAAATGAGCACAGATTTTTCTTTTCAGAATGCACAAACAATCCATGGGGGGAGGGGAGGGGAGATCTTAGTCATGAGCCCAGTGTGAAAGTCCAGCTTACCAGATGGTAGTTTGAAACCTCTGCCTCCTTCCTCGTTTAAAAGAACCAAGGCATGTTTTCCTTTCACCGAGGCTCTAATCCTGGTCCTGTTCTCTACCACTCTACTAAGACCGCTGACAGTGGGCAGCGGCTTCCTCTGTGGGTCCCCGCCTGAATCCCACCCTCCCACCCCGGCCCTGGTGCCTGGTTATCATTCCTCCCAGCCAAGAAACATGAACTCAGGAACAGCCAGGCTCTCCTCACAACCTCCCTACCCAGCTTGGGTTTCTGCTTCCTCCTCCCTATGCTTTTGACCTTCTAGGCTAAGCTAGAGAAAAGAAAATTCACTCTGGGAGAGAAAATGGGGGCTCAGTTTTGAGTACTTGACTTTGTATCTGGGACTTCTGATACTGTCCCCTTACCTGAGGGCACGCGCGCGCGCGCGCGCCCACACACACACACACACACACACACACACACACACACACAAAACTAGAATCCTGGGGAAAGTTGAGCCTCCCAAAGCACGGAAAAGGCAGTCAAGCCAACTCATCAATTAAGCATAAAGCTATCATCCACTTGATAAGCAAGCCCCTCCTGAAGACGACAGCATCCCCATGCAGGGCAGCTCTATGGGAGTCAGGTCCTAGCACATCCCTGCTTCCTGATGGGCAGCTCCTACCACAGCATCCCCGTGTGGGTGTAGAGGCAGGATCTGTCCACATCTCCAACAATGTGTTTATTAACCCCGAAGGAGTAGTGAGGATGGGTATAAATAGCAAAGTCATACAGGGGTGCTATGTAAAAACGTAAGAGTTTATTAGGGAATCTGTCTCCACTCCTTAGTTCCTAATGTAATCATCAGTTAATTAGCTGAGCTTTCAGATGATTGATCTCACGGGTGGGGCTCCACAAATGGGAACTTTCAATTCCTCAGCTACAAGGAAAGGAAAATTCCTTTCAGTGTGACTATTCCCCCGAGATGCTTTGCTTTAGTAATGCCTGCCCGACACAAAGTGATTGAGCATTTACCACATATCACTCTGAGCTCTTCACAGCCAGTCACCCCTCACAGCTCCACGAGGCTGGCTCTATTTCTATCCGCATTGGACAGGAGAGGAAGCTGGGACAGGAGGCATGAAGAAACATGGTCCAATTCACAAACCTGGAAGCTGGTGTGACTGCTCACTGAACTGGACAGGCTAGCTGGAGAACACAATAAAATCTAATTATTGAACTAAACCATTTTCTACCCTTTCCTGAGTCTTTGCTCAGAATCCTGTCACCAATGTTCAAACAACCCTGTGTAGTTGTCTTAAGGTAAAGAAACCACATGAAGAACAGTTACGTCTTTCTACTCTAGGGCATCCTGGACCAGTCCACACCAACCCCACCCCTAGCAGATCACAGATCTATAAGGAAGTCTAGCCACCATCTGTAGAATCCCTGAAAGAACCACAGATTCTTGAGAAACATGATATTGTTGCATTAAGCAACTAACTAGGGGGTGTTTGTTACACAGCTGCAGAAAACCGATACAAACAATATTGTCTTTGTAACAGGCTTTATCTGACTCTAGCACTCCCTCCCTGTAAATGGATAGCTTCTGCTATGAGGCTCCTTTCTCCAGGTGCCCAGTTCTTTACTTCTTGCCTATCCTGCTACTGTGAATTCATGAAGACATTTATAACTATTCCTTTCCGTGAGTCCCTATTTTTTCTAGAGTTGAGAAGAAGCCAGGGTTCTTGATCTCTTTGGTTCTATTTTGAGCTCTGCTTCCTTGCTGATTCTCTTTGCCCATCTCTCCGTCATTTAGGAGCTAAGTCAGATTTAGCCTAAGTGAATGGTGCCAACACAACGGAAGCAGGGTAATGAGGGGGAAAGCACAGAGAATACTGTACGTCGATGCCCCGCATCTCTGGCCTCTCCTTTTTCCCAGGGTGAGCTTCTTGCTCAGCCTGGATGGGGACTGGTAGTCCCTGAAGACAAACCCAGGCTTCACCACCTGATCCCCAAAAGAAATGTTGCAAAACTGAATTGTCCCTGCCTGCCAGGACTCAGAGGGGCAGCAAGCTGTACCTCCACAGGAACTAATGGCCCCAGCTGCTCAATTCAAATTAGAATGGAATGTGGAAACTGTTCCATAGCTTAGAAATCTTCCGGGGCATGCCTGCCAGGGGCCTCCAGCCACTGGGTGCCCAAGGAAATGGAGTGTTAAGCTCTGGGTTTGGGGGCTATTCCAGAGGCAGAGGAGGGCCATGCATGTAGGGTATCCTGAAGGATGCCCACTAAAAGTGAGGTGTGAAATATCATGCAAAAGAAAGACTCATAAAGGATAATTGTTTTCTATTGGAGTAGATCAAAACTTTCCACCATTAGGTAGTCCATAAATGTGAAATGATGGTAATTCTCTGAGTACTTCTTGCTTTATGAGTGAAGTTTGGATTGTGAAGGTTCATTGCTTAAAGGGCCAATAACTAAGTAACTTAGGCTGGTGAAGAGAAACCCAAGGCTCCCTGGGGCAAACCCATCCTTACTGTGCCATTAAACACCCACAACCCCTCACTCATTACATCTCAAGGATAAGGGTTTACTTTTAATTTCTTTTCCCTTGTATTTTGCAGCCTTAAGGAAAAAATATCCTGTGACAATTCTGTAATAGTAAGGCAATTACTGGCGACCTAGGGCTCCCTGCTGCCTCTGCCCCCCCTCATGACTGTGCAGTGGGGGAGGGCCCCTGCTTCTGCACCCTCTCGCAGCTGGACAGCAGGCAAGGACCACTTCTTCCCATATCAGGATGATGTGGGAAGGTTTTAGGTTTAGAAAATCAAAATCTAAAGGACTCTGCGCCTTTTAAAATACATGACCAAGCCGGATGAAAAGCCAGCCCTAGGATTGTCATCTTTTAGTCCCTGAGGAGAACTTTCAGTCACACAAATGCTTCCAGGGTGACTTGCCTACCTGACACCCACCGCCCACAGTGTGCAGAAATCCAAGAGGATCCAGACCCTGGATTCTCGATGTCTGAATTCCCTTCACTTTTCTCACCCCAAACTCTGCATGTTTCACTTTTACTGGTGATTGAGTTGGGGACAACAGACTTTCCTCAAAAGCAAAACGCAGACTGCTCATTTTTGCACCTCACCTAACTGAGTTTGTGAGAGCAAAGCTAAGGTATCCTAATGCCGAGGTGTGGACTGGACTAAGTCCCCAGTGGACTGGGCGCTAAAGTATTTTTTGTAACCTTAGCTTAGAGCTTAGAAAATACTCTCCCCTATAAACATAATGTTCTGTGGAGACTGAGTCCTTAGCCCAGGCTCTAGAACTTTATTTAGACACAAAATTCAAACAGTACACCCAAAGTACAGAGCGCTGGGTATTATATAGCCTCTTCCTAAAGAGATGCTCAAAAATACTGTTTTCATGAGAAAATGCATTCCCGCTCAGGATGCCAGAAACAGGCTTTGATTTTTCCCAGAGCCCAGAGCAAGCTTTCTCACTAAGAAATAATAGGAAAAAATTAGAAAAGGAGGGCGGCAAGACAGAAGATGTTGGTTATTCCAGAAATAGCCCTGGCCTGTTAGATACCATTTTTGCAAAGAGCACTCCATGAACAGAAACTTCTGGATAACAAGAATGCTGTTCTGAAGCATCTCTCTGTGCTTATGTAACATGTCCTACAAATCTTCAGTTCCAGCACCTAGGTACTCTAAATTAGGACTGAAAAGCTGTTGCTTGAAGAGGAGGAGGGGACAGATTCTAGATGGAGGGTCAAAAATTGATCCATCCTTAGAGATGTCCTGTGTGCACCTATGATGACCTCTGTGTAGCCCTCAATTCCCTGATGAACACAATCACTGGTGCTAATGTAATTTCTGACTTTTAGGTTGCTAACATTGTCTAAAATCGGGATTGGGGGCAGAATGCTCAACTGTAAGCTTTGAACAGGCTGAACCTGTGTCCTGTGTCCTCCAGGGCCATCACTGCTTGGCATAGCATCTGGAAGGATTCAGCAAGCCTGCAAGTGATATAGGTTTTAGGGCCAGCATCCTCATATTCACAGCCTCTCTCCTCCTATGTGCAGACCAGAGCCTGCAAAAGCTCTGTGGGCTTTCAGTCACCTAACCCACAAAAGGACTGGAGATGTCAATGACCTCCCAGGGTCACTGTGGGGCTCCCATACATGTTGGTGAAACACAGAATAGTGTGCCTGCCACACAGTTGGTAGCACTTGCAAGGTCTCTACTGCAAGTCTAGCATCATCCATTGCCCACATTCCTTTCTCATCACCCATGCCAGATGTTCAGGAGTTTTGCCTCCAAATTGGTTCCACTGAGAATCTGGTCACCAAGAACACTAGTTAAAGTACTGGGTCTAATTGTGGCTTGAGACGGACCTCATTTTGAGTCAGGGCCTTTGCAGGTATGACAATGAACACGCGGTTGTTACTCCCGAGATGTGTGATTCTGGATTGGGATTCCCATGTCTGGAGGGAGACTCCTAAACTCTGTGGATTGTGCCCTGGGGCCAGCAGGACCAATAAGTTTTGATTGTTCAAACTTGTTGACTCTCTGCTTATCTGCCGCAGCAACCCCGGAACTCACTCTGAACTCACTCGGCAGGGGGCAGGAGCGCCTGGATTTAGTGATGGAAACAGGAAGCAGAGATGTCCTCTCCTGAGACTCCTCACTGCAGGGAGAGCTAGCTCTCTCTGGGGAAGGCAGTCACCAGCTCTGGAGACTGGAAAGATCAGGCAAGTTTCTACTGGGAATCTTAGGGGTTTTGTTCTGTTTTGTTTTTCTCCTTTTTTCTACAGAGAGTAATGTGGGAACATGAAGTCGGTCATGAGGCACTGATCAAAGCCATCCTTCATGGGGCCTGAGTAAATAAATGCACAGGGTTGTTCTCCGTGCTTGTGTAGTAAACCCACATGGCAACCCACAAAGGTCTCTGTCACCTTTCTGAACCCATCCACAGTGGACAAGGGGAATCATTAACTACAGATTCTGAGCTAAAGAAAGATACATGGTTACCAAGAGACCAACATAATTGTCTATTTCTCTTAACCCTACTGATCCGTGAAATTATAACTGTGAAACAGATCCCCTCTAAAGTGAAATACACACACACACACACACACACACACACACACACACACATACATATATATGTGCACACACACACACACACACACACACACACACACACACACACGCATGCACAAACATACACATATAACCCTTCCAAGCCTTTGGGATTTTAAATGGCATCTTCAAGAAAATAACACGTAAGAATGAAATCTACAGATGCTCAGAGAAACGGCTTCTCTCTCTCTCTTCTAACTCTGGGGGAAGGGGAGGGGCAGCAGAAGCATCGGCAGTCAGGGGTGACTTTTTTGGAGCAAAGGCATTAGACAAGATGACACGCTGACAGGTTCAGAAAACAGTGGATGCCGTGCCAATCAGCAGATAATTTCTGTGTGTTTTCGGCGTAGGAAGAAGTGTGAGTCACGCAGTATTTCAAAGACAGGTCACAGTTGCCGTTTGTCTTCTTGCAATGTGAAGGTCAAGAGAGAGGAGACAGTGGGTGGAAGCTGAGAGGAGACCTGCTCGCGAGCAGATCAACCACAGCCAGACAGGTCCTGCTACATGGCTCTGACAGTGCCCAGGGAGCCTGTGTAATTACTGCCTGAATTGACATCTGAGGCTCTCACCTCCAGCAGCCACAAGGTCATTAATCACAAGTCCTTTGTAACTTCTGAAAGTCACTTCTTCATGACTCAGTCAAGCTTTGCTTCTCTTCCCCCACTTAGTCACTTACTCAGTTTATTTCCAAGAATAAAATAATTGCAAAGGAGAGGCCAGTAGGGAAATTCAAGGAAGGAAGCCTCCAGTTTTCCAGAACCCAGGGGACCATAAAATGGACCTCATTGTTTAATAGAAGAAAATTCCAGTACATTGAAAGTACATGTATTTCCTTTTTCTATCTGAAAATAAACTGAAGCCAAGTAGAGTCAAGAATTTTTGTCACTAATGTTATTTGCAGGGAAGGGAAGGGGGGTAGGGCGAGGGAAAGGAGTCTACCCTTATGAAATACAAAAATCAATAATTCAACTGGATATTTAAATATGTAAATGAGGACTGGCAAATTAACTCAGTGAGTAAGGTGCTTGCTGCCAAGCCTGACAGCCTGAGTTCAATCCCCAGAACCAGAATGATAAAAGTTGTCCTTTGACATCTATACACACACACACACACACACACACACACACACACACACACACCTTTTTATGCCTTCACAATAAATAAATAAGCAAACAAGCAAACAAATGCAATTTAAGACTTTTTAAATGTAAATGCTCAATTTCCTCACTTTCCGTCCAAGAGCTCTTCTTGAGGAAATGATTCAGTTTAGCACTCAGAATGAGCATGCACATTCACACAGCTCAATCCATAACCCTTCACAGAGAACTGTGCCGCTCTGAGGGGATAATTCTTTAAGAACTAACTTACTGAATATAACCCATGGCGTTCTCCCAGGGTTTAGGAAGAAAGCAGCTCTACCGTTTTAGCACGGAGGCTGCATTTCATCGTTTGTTTTTCTTCTCCCTGCCCAAGAATGGCAAGTCAGCCCATTAGGGTCGTGACAATGGCAAATGTTGAGCCCAAAGAATCACACCGACAATCTGCCAAACTATTATTCTGATATCTGATCCAGCATCTGAACAGGAAAAAGAAAGGCAGGAAGTCTAGGGGAGAGTGACAGAGTCTCAGAGTAGGCTGGGATAAAGATTGACTTCTTCCGGTTCCCTTGTTCTGTGAACCATTCTGCATGGAGGTAGGGAGAGGGCTAGTTATCTTTACTCAGATCTAAAGACTTCTCCCAAGATGCAGGAGGGGAGTGAGTGCTAGAATAGAGATGATCCGAGAGCAGAGGCTATGGACACAGAAGTTAGCTTAATGCTGGTCACTGGAGATCAAGGGTCTATTGACTCAATGCATGTACACATTCACACACACACACACACACACACACACACACACAGAGACACCTTTTTAGCTGCCTTGAATTTATTAGCTCAGATGATTTTTTAAAAACATTTCATCTATACATGAATGCATACGTTTAAAAAGGAAAGAATAAATATACCCAAGGGAATCTATTGAAAGTGTATACATCTCATAAAACCGGCTGCTATTTGGGAAACTATGTTGGTACAGCAAGCAAGCACTTGTAACACAGGGAACCACACAGAGAATCCTTGCAGACTGGTTCCTCATCTCTGCACACGTCACTGCCCCCTCTTGCTCCTGTGTCCTCAGGTCCCCTTGAATGCTCACCGGACTGTTAATTAAAAAGCCAGGAGCTTCAGCCGCTCCTCTGATCACTTGTTTTTGTGGTTTTGGAAAAGGCAAAAAGACCAGCCTGGCTTAAGCGAGGCTGTTTTGAGAATGTTGGCTGTTGGTTTGCTCACATCTGGATTAGGTATAAAACGATAATACTACGATGATCACCGCCTGAGAGCTCCATCTGCATATAAATAGGCCTAATCAGAAATGCAAATCGCAATTTCCAGAAATGTGTAAAGGCTGCAGATAGCTGTGCTTTTTGTGGGGATAAGGGAAGGTCAACACGTGTACTGTGACATCAATTCAGTTGCCCAGAGTGTTCCTTTGGAAGAGCTGTTGGGAAAATATAAATTATCTACCAATCTGCCCCCAGGCTGAGCTGGGCTCCCCACCATTTGACCCTCATAACATAGATCAGCTCAACTCCAGTCAAAGAACCACACTGCATGTACAGACCCCGAGAACACACAGAGTAGGCAAGACACTTGCATCTAAATCGCCTCCCAGACTCCTCTGAGAGGACTTCCCCACCGAGGGGTGAAGAATAAAATAGATGTCACTGCTGATCTGAGTGGATACGACAATATGAATACGTATTTTTGGAGCCCCCAAATTTTCCCAATACTACCGTAAGTACACTTCAAAAGAAAACTTCAGTGTTTAGACCGATTATTTAGTTCTAAATCGCATCTGTGTTTCTCTCACGCAAAGCACAAAAAAGAACATTTCAAAAAAAATTGTAGTGCTGGGCATTACATTTCTCACCATTTCTCAGGGGTGTGATTTTGCAGAAACAGCTTCTCCCCCGTGTCCCCCCAACCCTGATTTTTTTTCCTCATCTTTTTTGAAAAGGAAATATATTTCACAATCAAGCTTTCTCAAATTTGGAGAGAAATCGCATACCAACGAGCTTCCCTCCAAAAACGGGTTTCACGAAGCACCGACGAGTCAAGAGCGCCACCTGGTGTCCTACCTTGGGATCTTAAAGAGCATCTTCACAGGATGCATTTCAAAGAGGGGAGGGTCTCCATCGCCCAGCTCGATGGCTGTGATGCCCAAGGACCAGACGTCACAGCGAGCGTCATAGGACGAGTCATACTGCTGCTCACAAGCAATGACCTATCAGACAAAAACAAGACACAGCACATCAAGTCACTGTCACCCCAGATGCCTTGAAAACCCTTTTTTTGCTGTTGTTCCATTGACCGTGGGAGCAATGAGATGTTTGTATGCTAGACCTGGTCTGTGAATAACTGATTCGACGTCTGATACGTTTACTAACTTTGGTCCTCTTCCTTTCTTTTTGAACCTGGGTCTGACGACATGCAGGCCCATTTCTTCTGTTCTCACGTGACAGTCATGCATGCTAGGATTGCAGATGGATTCATCCCCTTTTAAAAATATGTTAGTTCCACTCAGAAACCAAATATTGAACCATCTCAGTACAAAGCATACTACGAGGTAGTGTACGGGAGAGGGGCTGCTCTGTCCTCATGCTGCCTGCCTTTTTTCCCCTTCTAAGAAAAGACTTGGGATGTAGTCCGTGCTTCCCTGCCTGCTGTTAAATCCAAACACAAAAATCAGCTGCTCTTAAAAATGGCTGCTGCAGAGTCCTAAGTGTGTAACTCACCGAGCAGAGGGATGTTGGAAGACCCTATGGTTATGAAAAGTAGCAGCCACCCCACCCTACGGTTTCCCTTTGACCAACATCAGAACCCTCCTCCAACAACCTCAACAGCTGTCATTTTCTGACCTAACTGGGGAGAGAGGGGAATCAGAATGGCTGCAGGCTTGTCCGTGGGTTGAAGAACAGGAATTCTTAGAGGATTTCGTTTCTATCGGTGTCCTAAGTCTCACAGAGAAAAGCAGACTCCTGACCGCCATGCAAGACTGGGAGAAAGGAGCATTAGAGGGTGAAGAGGGACCCAGTACTCCCCTTGACCTTGGTTCTGCCTCCCAGAGCAGGCCGGAAGCTGGTTGTGATGGCTAAGCACCGCGTAGGTGAGCATAGGCAGGGCAGTCTACTCCCCTCGGGCTGTGGTCTTTGGCTTTTACTCTGAGTAAGACAACAGCTACTTATGGTGAGCTGACAAGAAACAAGACAGGCAGACAGATCCCCTGGCTGCATGCTGAGGGCAGAGTCAAGAAAAGGGGACACACAGTCAGTTACAGTGCTATTGTACCATTCGTTTATGAGGAGTGAGAACCAGATCTTGAATGCAGTTCTGAAGGTTGGACCAACCGGAATCCTCTGAAGTGTTTGACCTGAGCATGTACCAGAGACCTGAGGGTAAGCAGCATGGAAGGGAGAGAGGGGAAGTGGGTTCAAGACCCAAAGCTGAAGCTTTTAAATCTCAGGCGTCGGGCGAGTATCCAATGGGAGATAGTGGTTTTAACCCTGAAGACCCCCCAAGGCCCCCTACTGGACATCTGACCTAGAGCGTTATAAGAAAAGTACTCTGGCCTGTATGTCCACCCCCCCACCAGTTCATGTGTTAGAAATGTGATCCCCAATGCAACAGTGATGGGAGGTGTAACTTCTGGGGAGATGTCCAGTCCGGAGGCTTGACCCTCCTGAATGGACTCAGGTCAAGTCAATGCGTGAGAATGGCGTTCTCTCCTTCTACCAGGCAAGGAGAGTAGGAGGCCCTCACAGAATCCTGGCACCTTCACATTCCCAGACCTTATGACTGAAGGAATAAATTTTTGTTCCGTCTTGATTGTCTGCCTTGGACATCCAGTATAAAGTAAATCAGCAAAATAAAGAATGTATATTGTGCCAAGTGACGGTGGCTGGTGGTGCACGACTTTAATACCAGTACTTAGAAGGCAGAGGTAGGCTAATCTCTGAGGCCAGATTGGTCTACAGAGCGAGTTCCATGACAGCCAGGGCTACAAGGGAAACCTGTCTCAAAAGAAAATGTGTGTTGCTTTGGGCCCCTGTATCTTTATCTTGTTAAAATAGAGATAGAAAACTAATGTATCTGCTCTCCTCCACACAGGTCATGTGAAAATGTTCTGAGCCTTCTATCCTCAGACTCAGCTTTGACTCTTACTGCTGCTGCTACTGCTGCTGCTGCTGCTGTCCCTCTCTCTCTCTCTCTCTCTCTCTCTCTTTCTCTCTCTCTCTCTCTGTCTCTCTGTCTCTCTGTCTCTCTCTGTCTGTCTCTCTCTGTCTCTCTGTCTCTCTCTCTGTGTCTGTCTCTCTGTCTCTCTCTCTGTCTGTCTCTCTGTCTCTCTCTGTTTCTGTGTCTCTCTCTGTCTGTCTCTCTGTCTCTGTCTCTGTCTGTCTCTGTCTCTGTCTCTCTCTGTCTCTCTCTCTCTGTCTCTCTCTCTGTGTCTGTCTGTCTGTCTCTCTCCCCCTCCCTCTCTCTGAACGAGAGAACATTCTTCCATGGATCTGTACCACAGGTCTAGCTGCCACCCACCCTTCCATCAGAATAGAATGTCTTCTCCCAGACTATTCTGTCATGAGTTCAATGCATTATTTTCAAAATAAAGGTCAGATAGATCACTCTGAATCTGGAACCAGAGGCTATTTCAATGCCTCTAAGGACCCCACTTTCCTCACCCCAATCAAGCAGTAGCCCACAGTATTTACAAGGGGCCCCAGAGAAGGTTCCTCAATACCTCCCAGGAATGACATTTTTGAAAGCGTGGGACAAACATAATTTTAGACCTATCAATCAGGAGACAGTTTGTCAGTTTACTAATGGCACTGTGATGGGCCTCATGAGAGCGAGAGCGAGAGCGAGAGAGAGAGAGAAAGAGAGAGAGAGAGAGAGAGAGAGAGAGAGAGAGAGAGAGAGAGCGAGAGCTCTACCCTCCCCCAAGCTGGATCTGGGGCCAGTTGAAATATAAAGCGAGCCTCTATTAGTTAAATGGCCGGCTCTGGCAATCACCAATGTCCTCAGACAGTGTGCACTAGCGTGTCTGATAAGGGATGTGGGCTCCAAAAGTAGTAGAGAAAGACTGCTCATGAAGGTGGTAGGAAGTGTCTTGCACTAGTAGTCTGTAGCTTCCAGGAAGACATTCTAGTTTCAGCCTCTCAGATGAACACAGCCAAGCATGGAGCTGTAGACCAGCTGACAATTTCCCCAGCACTGTCATAAAATATTCAGAACTAGTTTCAACTTGTCTTTCCAGACAGACGCTGACTTCATAAACAGAAATACACCTCTTAGCCAATTCGCCTCCCAAAACTCAGCTCATCAGACACCAAAGAAACTCTTCTAAGGAAGTTTGTACCAAAGCATACTGCTAAAATAATTCACAAATTGTTACTCTGTAGCCATGAGCCAGACGGGGGGGGGGGGGGGGGGGGGGGGCTGCAGAGGGAAAGGCAACCCAGCAGTTGAGTCTTCCCAAACAACCCTGAGAGAAGGAAGCTGTTATCTTCTTTATAGTTGTTTACTCAACAAGGGGAAACAGCCCCTCTTGTGGCAGACCTCTGATGGATTTTAGAAACATTCTAAGGATGCTTCCCATGAGAAGGCACATCTACACCTATAAATCTAACAGGAAACCATGGCTCTGAGAGGAGAAAACGCTCCATGCTTCTTAGCTCAGCCTTCTCCTCGTCTGGACTGAAGCCCAGTTAAAGCATGGTGGGACCATTGAGTCCTTGATTCCCTTGCTGCAGGAGAAGGGACCTCACAGAGGACTTCTGGGTTGAATTTTGTTAGGAAGCTCTGCTTAGCTGAGAGAGCAGCCATGGCAGGCAAGGCACTGCCTTGAACCAGCTTGACCAGCTTCTAGAAGCCCTACTGGAAGTGCAGAGACAGACAGGTTAAGATGAAGCTAACAAAGGTCTGGGATCCCACAAATCATCTCCCACCCGTCTGTGTCACATCACCACTCCACAGTGATGAGTGTGTCTTGAAGAGAGAGACACGGTGTCTATGTGAAGAATGGGAATGAGTGTGTGAGAGACTTCGGGGGCTGGAGTTAGAGCTTCATTTCACCTGGAGATGAGGATGGGCAACAGTGAATAGTAACACGCAGGTCCTAGGTAACAAGAAGAGGGAGTTTCATGTTCAGGATTGGATACATCATTTGACTAGCTCAAAGTGAGTCTCTGTTTACCCCTAATTGGGTGTAAGACATCACTGATGTCCTCAAGGTCTTTCTCAGTTTTTCTTCTTCAGCCAAGGACTTGGGTGATTCTGTATTCTACTCCTGAGTTATGTCCCCAGTACTTGGTTTATTAGTGCTATTATTCTTTATTTACATGTGTCTGTCTGTGTATGGGTTTGCCTATGTGAGTACAGTGCCCAACGAAAGCCAGCAAGGGACATCAGATGTCCTGAAACAAGAATTATAGGCAGTTGTGAGTGGCCCGAAGTGTATGCTGGGAACGAAACCCAGAACAGCCATTGCCCTTAACCACTGAGCCATCTTCCCAGTGACCAGCTCTTGGTTGTTTTCTGCTTTGTTTTGTTTTAGTGCTGGTTTCCCTATACAGCCCAGGCCGGTATCGAACTCATAATTCAGGAACTCTCTTGACTTAGAAAATGATAGCATTGGAAAAAAGAACCATTTCTCCTATCCCCTCCGGCCCTAACGTTCTTTAACTTCATGACTTCTAAGTAAGCGACCTTGGGATAGTATTTGAAAAGGAGGGGCTAACGTCCCTGTGCAGATTAGCTATAGAGTCGTGTAAGTTATTCTGGGGCAGGCACTTTCTTGATGGCTGGAACCTTGAAGGGCTTTCATCACTGATATTTTGTAGAAGGGCTTAAAGTCATGGAAAAGGTTCCAGTATCTGTGCTAACTCCTCCGTTAGGGAAGACGGATTTCAGCTAAAGAGCAATTGCTTGGATGCTGGTTAATGGAGCGTGTCAAGGTCCTTACCTCGAAATGCAAACTTAGGGCTCTTCTGGTGGCACTTAAGACTGGACTCTTGCTTATTTTAGGAAGAGGGAAAATACGAATGCTGGGATTACCAGCAGTATCTATGCACTGACAGCTTTAGTGCCCAGTACCAAGATCTATTCTACACAGAGGTGGCCTTCCCAGATGCCAGTTGTAAGCACTTTGGCCTTCAAAACTTTTCTTTCCAGGGGAGACTGGGAACAAGCAAGAACCTTCACAGTGGTTTAGGTCACGGAGAGGATTAGCATTGCAGACCTCAGAGACAGCTCTCTTTAGTCTTCTTCATGGGTGTTGGTGCCAGGTTGCAGACTCTTTAAGGCTTCCTAATCACCTCTTCCCACCCCCTGGTGGATGAGTGTCCTTCCTCTGCCTTCGGGAACTTCCTGGTCACGGAGGCTTTCTTGACTTGATGCCACGTTCACATAGCCTCACCATCTCCTCACCCCTCTCTGCATGGGCAGTCGAGTTCCAGTAAAGACAGCTCGTGGTCTTTTCTTTTGCCAGCTATGGGTTAAGGGAAGGGGACATTCATGGATCCTGAAGATATGGGCCTCTGATTAATAGAGGAAAATGTAGAACCATCAGCTTCATCTTGGTTTTAGCACCCCTCAATGGGTGACTTTGACAATATATTCAATCTCTTTCTTCTCCTTTTTTTCCCTGTACACACTGGGTGGCCCTTTTCTCAAGGACACCCTCCAAAGTACCATCTAGGAAAATAATGATTATCTGACCTTTTCTTTAGCACCAAAATCTTACCAGTAAATAAGTCGGTCATTGCTGCTGTGTAACTTTTAATTTTTTCGCTCCATTGGCATCTCTTGCCTTTTGTTACATGTCTATAGGAAGCATGAGTTATTGTTTTATAATAAAAGCAGCAAGTTCTTCATTTGACCTTTGTCGGGTAAGCACAAACATTAAAAACATCTGCCTGTCTTTTCCTCTTGCAGAATAGCTCCAAGGATTCTTCATCAAGGAACCACTGGGTTAAAGGTGTCATCCTGAGAAAGTAATGGAAAAGGAATGCACCAATTCCCATCCGCACCCATTTCTACTGTGGGCTCGGGGCCGGAAGAACTCTCTCACTTCCTGGGCCTCCAGATCTTGTGCAGTGCCCATGGCTGCAGCTTCATTTCAGCCGAGATAAACCAGTGGGGCTCACTGAAGAGGCTCCCAAGAGGTAGGTGAGAGCTTCTTTTAGAAAAGCCAGGGTTCTCGGAGCCCAAGGGAACAACAGCCCTTCTTATCACAAGGTACCACTATCTGTAGGGGACACCTGGACCACGCTGGATGTCCAAAGGCAAGAAACAGTCCCCACAGGAGCTCCAGAGTCCAGGAACCTAGATTTCCCCAGGAAGTTATTGAGCTTAAACCCTTATCAAATCATATCAAGAGCCGCCAGGCTAAAAAAGCTCTTCAATGATGCCTTCACGGAGATAGCCTTATCCCTAAAATCTTACCGAAGCTGAAATACAATACGTTATCCTTCAGATGTTATTTCCTCACTAATATTTCTGAATGTCATTAGGGATTTAATTAGGTTTGCATTCCCCATTCTGATTTCTCACCTTGCTAGAATCAATCATGCGATCCGAAATTATAACCAGAGGTCGAGATTAAATTTTCATCCAAGTACACAGGCAAAATGCTGTTATCTCAAGAGCTAAATTCAGCTAAATAAGAGGCAAGGCAAATAGACCTAAAGCTATTACTCCTTGGCTGACCTTGAGCCCCAGAGTACGGGCAACAGACTGGCAAATAAGACCGGCCAGGAGGCAGGGAGGTAAATAGGCTCCTTCATTTTGCCTACGCATCCATGCAGCACGACTGATAAAGGCTATTGATCACCAAGCCTTTTAAAATAGAGCGTCACCTCGGTAATCAGACATTGCAGCCATGAATATTCCAGCGCTAAACACTTTCCGTCAGTTTAGCACATGAACATCCGAATGGCTACTTGCTGAGACAGTGGTCTCCTCCCTCAAATGAAACGTAACTCGGAGAGCAGATGTGGCAGAGATTTTAAGGAACTTTATGTGTGTTTGGTTGGTTGGTTGGTTGGATTTTAATTTGTGAACCAGATGAACTAGAATAGATCTCCTCATCCTTCTTTCAAAAGCTCAAGAATGGGTCTGAGTCTATATTTTATGCGTTGAGAAATCGCTGGGAATAACTCAGACTGTTCTTTGACTGTTAGAGCGGTCTATAATTTAACTGCGATATATTTGACTAGACTTTTCCCAAACTTGTAACACTCAGCCAAAGCCTTTAGAGAAATCAATCTCGGTTCATATTTAAAATGCACACAGCAAGCTTATATAATGGCATCAACTTCCCTCAGGAAAGGTGAGAAAGGATGGTGTGGAGTGGGACCCATTCTAGGTTTTCGGCTAGTACACCGTTGACGTCTGCACGTCTGTTCTCAGAGTCCTTGGGTGTGTGTCCCACCTCTGCCTTGTCTGGCAAATCCCCTCCCCAGAATCATGGCTGGCATACATATACTCCTCCAGGAAAAACGAACCAGCATGTTAGTCTGTGCCTGCCTCAGGATTCCAGGGGCCTCATCAGCCCGGAGGCCCAGTGCATTCCCTGCCCTCCCTGACCCTGCAGCTACATCCATGCAAATGGACACAGAAGGACCTTAGGACTCATCAGAAGAGGAAACAGGTCTAGAGTAGGTAGTTAACTGACTTATCCGAAGCCACACACTTGGTTCGAACCCAGCGTGGGTGCAAAGCTTCACGATTCCCAGTACCATCTGAGTCAGGCACATTCTGGCCATTCCTCTAATACAGAAAATCCTGGGCCACCACCAGTGACACTGCATTTTCTTTGAGTGGAAGTAAAAGCAACTCTCCCTTCCCCCTGCCAGTTGTGGACCCTCCTCCAGAGAACAAACTAGAGAGGGTTCTCCAGCTTGGATCACTCTACAGCCGGTTAGGTAAGTACCATTATTCTGAGAGAAGAAACAGATTCAGAAGAGTTAAGCAACCTGCCCAAGGTCACAGAGCAGGCAGGTGAAAATGAAGCATGTGCCCAGAACAAGAAGATGGTGAGGAAAAGCTTGCCTTTCTCCTCCAGGATGCATTTGGAAATCAGGAAGAAAAGCAAATCAGAGGGATAGGATGGTCCAGCTGGACCAATGCAGCAGCATCTTGTTTGGGTCCTCACCCAGCAGACTAGCATCATAGACAATCACAACGCCCTGGGAAACATTGCGCTTCCTAACAGAGTGACTGCTTGACTTTCAGAAAAAGGTACGGAAACCCCCAGGGATAGAGGTCAGTGTTAGTCACCCTACCTCTGCCTGCTTTTGCAAGCAGAGCTTGCAAGGCTCTGCTGGAGTTCTTTCTAACTTGACTGCCTCCTTCTGTGGCTTTCCTCTCAGTGACCACTCAGGAAGCAATGGTAGATTTTAGCTTTAGCATCATTTTCCTTCCGCCTGTGAAGCATGGCTCCCAAGGCGGGGAATCCCCTAGAGGTTGGGACCCTGGGCTCAGGAGAGTTGTATGCCATCTGCTCACGAGAACATTGTGAGGGATGGGGTGGGGACAGTGGGGAGGGTACATAAACTCTGACCCTTCCCAGCTCTCCACAGGGGGGTTGGAGGGCAGCCTGAAAAGTTCCAAATGCTGGCTGGAGGCTGTCGCTTTGACACATACTTTCTACTTAGTGGGGTGGAGAGATCACAGGCATCCGCCCTCACACTCGTGTTCCCGGCACATCTGGACTTGAAGCTTGCAGATGGGGTCCTATACTTAGACCCACCGAGGAGGCTGGTGACGTCTCAGCACCGCCTACAGGGCTGCTTCCCACCTCCACGCTGACACATGACTCAGTTTCTCCACCCAGCTCCAGCTGACGGGGGAAACTTTCCCTGACACCCCGGGGACGTTCTCTCTGGCCCCATCCTTCAACTTTGCAACGTTCATTTCACCCACCGAAGCCACTTCTGAGAGCAAAAGGAAAGACAGAGGGGTTTCTGCTCTGTTTCCCAAATAGGAAGGGAGAGAATAAATGCCAGGGAAACCAGGAAACAGCGAAGGCAATAGAATCTCAAAGATGAGCCCACTGGGAGAGAACCAGAAGTCTTGAAGCCTTTCTCTGGAGTTTCCCAAGCTCTCAAAAGCCTTAATTTCTGATGATGATTGTACTGGCAGATGGGGTCCTCAAGCACCCCAGGTTTTGGCCACGTTCGTGCGTGCGTGCGTGCGTGTGTGTGTGTGCGCGCGCGCGCGCGTGCCCGTGTGTGTACAGCGTGTGGTAACAGGACCTTGTGCATGCTTGACAGGTGCTCCACCAGGAAGTCAAACACTCCACCATAGCCCTCCCAAGATTTCACAGATCAAGAGACACCGAACAAAAGACAGGCCACTACCATCACTTTCCCTTATCCAGACTTTGGTGAGGCTCCACCCCCATTATCCAAGGACCTTAAAAGCCATGGACTGTAAAAACAGAGAGGAACCTTCCCTGCTAAAACTTGCAAGTGTTCTCTGTGGAACATTAAGAGCAACAGAAGCAGAGACCACCCACGCTGGTCTCTGCTCATATGTGAGCACAAGAGGTTCATTGTTGTTTGTTTAGTTTTTCAAGACAGGGTTTCTCTGTTGCCTTGGTTGTCCTAGAACTCATTCTGTAGACCAAGCTGACCTTGAACTCAGAGATCCACCTGCCTCTGCCTCCCGAATGCTGAGATTAAAGGTGTGTGCCACCATGTGTGGCTTGTTGCCATCTAATTTATAAAGGGCAGAAATGTACAATTCTGAAGACGCAAATCTCAAGATCAAGTGCCATTACACTCAGTGCCTGTGGAGAGTCAGCCCCTCACAGACCATATCGCCTCGTGAATCCTCACAGGGCAACACTCCTGCCGCAGATGTGCCCCCTGCCCCCGTCTCCAGCCCCACTCCCACACTCTACTGTGCTATTTTACTTTATCTCTGTAAGCGGTTCTTTTCCTTCCTCATTTTACCTTTTTTGAAATAAATTTATTCCTCACATAT
Organism: Rattus norvegicus; assembly: GCF_021556685.1. Classification (NCBI taxonomy): domain Eukaryota; kingdom Metazoa; phylum Chordata; class Mammalia; order Rodentia; family Muridae; genus Rattus; species Rattus norvegicus. The sequence goes on along the minus strand of NC_141536.1, from coordinate 54,125,078 downwards.
TGCATCCTGACTGCAGTTTCCCCTCCCTCCTCTCCTCCCAGTCCCCTCTCCCTCGACATTCACCCCTCTCCATTTCCCTTCAGAAATGGGCAGGTCTCCTAGAGATGTCAGCCAAACAGGGCATTTCAAGATTAGGCACCTCCTCTCATAATAAGACTCTCATATGAGCCAACCTAGTAGGAGGACCAGGGTCCCAAAAGCAGGAAAAGGCATCAGAAACAGCCCCCCACCCTGAGCCCCCTCTATTAGGAATCCCATACCCCCCAAACTACACAACTATAATTTCTTCCTTTTCTCTTTTTCCATTTTTCTGGTCAAAAATATACAGTAAGTTCTGGGCTGAGACAAATTAGTGAGTACAGGGTTGCTCAAGTAAGAGGGTCTGAGTTTGGATCCCCAGCACCCAAGTAAAAGTTTGGTGTAGTGGGGAATGCCAGTAATCACAGCACTGGGGGCTGGCGACAGGCAGATCTCTGGGGTTAACACCTTCAGGAATAGCTGGAACAGTCACCCAAGTTCAGTGAATGACCTGCTGCACAAAACTAAGAGGGACAGCAATAGAAGATTGATGTCTGTCCTCCACACGTTAGTATACACACACACACACACACACACACACACACACACCCGCACATGCACGCACACAAGCACATGCACACACTCACATGAATAAACACATGTATACACATATACTCACACTAATCTTCAACAGTTCTGACATATATATATATATGTATCTCCAAACTAAAGCCATATTTTAAAAAATAAAACAGAGCAACCATTGTTTTTAAACCAAGAACAGCAGATCAAATCTTTTTATTCTCTTAAAATACTTTATTTCTCCAGATTCTTCTTTTGGGTTTAATTACTAGTGATTAGTGTTGTGTTAAAATATTACATTTTCTTCAACACACTAGAGTGAGCATTATCAACACCAAAACAAAGCCTCCTGCATCTGAGCCTGGTGGACTGGGGCTCTGTGTCATAAAGACCAGGCATTCAGGCACCATACTGTCCTAGTAGATACCATAGTAGGTATGTCTACTACTTGCTATATAAATGGAGCAATACATTAACAGGTAGCCACTAGCCAAGGACACTGGCCTCTGCTAAAGGACTAATGTCACCTCTGGGATAGCCCCTGTTACCAGTGTGTGTGGTGGCAGGGATGAACGTCAGAGGCTTGTGTGTGCAGGGTGAGCAAGCTCCCGGGTGCAGCCCCAGCCCTGCATCTGTTCCTCTGCCTAATCCCTGGAACCCACATAAAGGCAGAAGGAGGGAACTGACTGCATGAAGTTGTCCTCTGATTGCCACCTGTGGCTGGTGACATATGCACCCTTATAAACAACAATGACAACAACAGCAACAGCAACAATAGCAACAACGGTGACATGAAAATATTTTAAAGTTTCCCCAAGCTGAAGTCTCTTTGGATAACTGTTGCATTCATGAGTTACATTATAGCACCATGACTTGATGGATAAACGCTTTATTTAGAAAGTTGGCTTCTCTATTGCACATTTTAGGTTGACCTCAAGAAGGATACTTTGATTAATGAAGATATTAATTAATTAATTAATTAATCAAATATTAATTCAAAGATACTTATTTTATTGAGAGCACCAGTACTCACAATTCTTCTTTTTTTAGGACTTACTCATTTTTATGTGCATTGGTGTTTTGCCTATATGTATGTCTATATGGGGACATCAGATCCCCTGGAACTGGAGTTGCAGACAGTTGCGAGCTGCCGTGTGGGTGCTGGGAACTGAACCCAGGTCCTCTGGGAGAGCGGCCAGTGGCATCTCTTTACTACAAACCATCTCTCCAGCCCCAACAACTTCTGTGGAGTTAAGGAGGAGGACTTTAGGGGCTGGGGTGGCTCCAATTATAAAGGGCTTGCTGCGGAAACATGAGAAACCGAATCCAAATCCCAGCACCCAGCACATAAGAAACCTGGCAAGGTAACATGTGTCTGTAACCTTAAAAGCGGGATAGCAGAAATAGGCACATCCTTGGATCTCACCAACCAATCAGTCTATCCAAATTGATGTGCTCTGGGATCAATGAGAGACTTTTCTCAAAAACCTAAGATAGAGGAATAACTGAGGAAGACCCTCGCCCAACTTCAAGACCTGACACTCACATGTATGCAGATTCATATGCGCACAAACATTCACACATACACATGTGCACACACACATGCACACATACACATGTGCATACACACATGTGCACATAGACATGTGCACACACATGCACACATACAAATATATGTGATGATGCTGAAAAGTTCGGAACTAAATATCTCAGCTCCAATTCTAACTGTCTAAGGACAAAGAATGGTTGCTTCCTGTGATGTATTCATCTCACCAGCAAGAAACATTAGGGTAGAAATAGCCCCACCTTCCTCGGTTGGTCCCCGGGATCCTAAATCGAATAATAGACATAAAAATCACTCAGTGCCTCATATGCTGCATGAAGCACTTGTTTGGGAGCCAAACTCACTAGCAGGAGCTTAGGGAATATAAATGGTAATAATGGGGGAAAAAAAAACAACTTTCAGAATGGTAATGTTTTGTGGCTTTTTCAACCCTTCAACAGAAAATACCGCATTTGTCATTTCTATTCCTGGCAAGGCCAAAGGAAATGGCACTGTCATATCATTTAGCCAGGAATGGCATAATTAATGAAGTCAAGAGTGGTTGCAAAAAGCTTGCGCTATTTCTGCATTGGTGTAAGCTGGTTGTTGTGGCAACCGATCCTGTCAAGGACCCTGGGCAGGGCAGAGAGCGTGGGCACAGCGCGTCTGTTTCTCCACTCCGCTGATTAGCTCTTGTTTGCAACAACAAGCAGATGGAAGCAAAAGGCGGATGTTTTTTTCCAGAAAAGAAGCAAATGTTTATTTTATCCACGAGTCTGTTTTCTGATCCAGAAACCGGGTGCTTGCTGCTTTGGAAGGAAGCCGAGTATACCAGTCCTCGCTGCACGGGATGCTTCTCAATGCGCAGCATTGCAACATGAAGTCGGGCTGCACATGGCAGGTGGCATCGTTTTACTGATGTGTCTCACGTGAACTCCAGTTCCAGAGCGTCCTTCTGCCATACGTTTGTGTCTTGTTGGATGAGTGTTTCGTTTGCCGGGAGTGCATCTCCCACACGCAGCACCTCCTATGAACACCCTTAAGACCAAGCGAGCATGAGAATTATTTCCATGCCTTGCACTCTCACACTGCCTGGAAAACCAAATGGCTTCAGCACTTACAAGATAAGCAGACTGGGACATGGCTTCTCCTTCCTACACTTCTCCAAGCTTCGCTTTTCTCAGAAGTGAGATAGAAAAATAATATTTATCACTGAGGCTGAACTAGAAGTACCTAATTAAAAAGGCACCTATCAGAGTCATAGTGTGAGGGTGAGTCTCAATGGGGGAAGGTTTCCTTCCTGCTGGACTCACGCTTAGAAAGTTCCATATTCCAGAAACTCAACACTCAGCTGGCCTGTGGCAGTGGCCGTAGAAGGAAGATCTGCCCGTGCTGGCCCGAAGCTCCCTCCTCCTTACCAAGGCTTTGCCCCTGTAGTTAGTTAAGAGACTGGGGATGTCCTGGGCAGAGGCACGGTGTCTCTGTGATTGAGAAAAACTTGGGAGCTCTGGGTAGCAGGCATGTAGCACTCAGAATGGAGATATGTTAATATTTAATAGCTGCGCACACCAGCTAAGCACAGTCTACGACAAACTCAATGAAAACATCAATGTGCATTCCTTTTCCCAGACTGGTGTCATTTCTAACAGAACACACACAGGCACACACTCATCCACATGCACACACACACACACACACACACACACACACACACACACACACACACACAGTGTCTATGGTCTTCTGATTCTTGCCTATGTGCATGGCACTTGGTTTTCTTTCCACTGCCTCCTATTAACTCTGTTCAGTTTTTCCAAACATGTGATGGCAGCTCCGGCAGATTGTCAACTACCCTCACCCCTTGCTAACACAAAGTAGGCTCTGCCCCTTTCTGCTACTGTCAGGAAATTATCAAGTGTTTGTTGGATATAAATATGGGCTGAACAATACTAACATAGATACTAGCATGGATTATATTGGAGTCTTTTAGTTCACTGAATCATAAAAGATAGATTCCAGTCACCCCTGCTCATTCACCCACCCAGTGTCCCTGGGCACTTGGCCAGACCAAGTATTGGGTCCCTCATAACACTCTCACAGTCATTCTAACAGGCATCTATCTCCCAGATGAGCCTGGGTATTTACAAAATAGCATATGCACACACTCTATGCAATTAAGATGCTGTCATTCATATTGGTGGAATCAACCATCATCAAGAGGCAGTATAGGAGAAAAGAAACAATAAGAAACTGTCTGTGTTCAACACACACAAAGGAGGTCCCTTAGCTAAAATCACAGACCGACACCAGATTCATGCGATGTGTGTGTGTGTGTATGTGAATCTATTTATGTGTGCGTATCTATTCATGTGTGTCTGTGTCCATGCATGTGAGTGCACATGTGTGTGTACAGTCACTCTGGACCAGCACCTGTGACATACAGGGCTTGAAAGAGAGGGCTATCCAAGCAGTTACTCGACAGCCTTAGAACCGTGGAGACAGTGTTATGAGGGAGGGCACTGAGCATTGGGGGAGTTGTTATGGAATGGACTGTGTCCTCCAGGAATCAAGAATGTGAACTTACCTGGAAGCCGGGCTACTACAGATGCAGCTAGCATAGGGTGGGCCCCTACCCATGAGGAGACCAGTGTCCGCATGAGAAGACAGTCACATGAAGGCAGAGACATGCTGGGAGAATGCCGTGGCCACAGAAGTAGAGTACTACCATGCCTCTGCAAGCCAAGAAGCACTGAGGACTGCCAGCTAATCCCCAGCAGCCTCCCCTGGGGGCTTCAGAGGGAACGAGGCCTTCTACATCTTCATCCCCAGTTCCTAACCTCCAGACTAAGAGAGGACCCATCTCTGCAGTGCTGTGTTAAGTTAACCGCTCCATGACATTAGCAAAGGTTTACAGATGTGCACAACTGGCCCCAGGATTGGTGCAATGGAGTCAAGGAAGATTTCTTTCTTTCTTTCTTTTTTTTTTTTTTTTATTAACTTGAGTATTTCTTATATACATTTTGAGTGTTATTCCCTTTCCCAGTTTCCGGGCAAACATCCCCCTAATCCCTCCCCCTCCCCTTCCTTGTGGGTGTTCCCCTCCCCATCCTCCCCCCATTGCCGCCCTCCCCCCAACAATCTAGTTCACTGGGGGTTCAGTCTTAGCAGGACCCAGGGCTTCCCCTTCCACTGGTGCTCTTACTAGGATATTCATTGCTACCTATGAGGTCAGAGTCCAGGGTCAGTCCATGTATAGTCTTTAGGTAGTGGCTTAGTCCCTGGAAGCTCTGGTTGCTTGGCATTGTTGTACATATGGGGTCTCGAGCCCCTTCAAGCTCTTCCAGTTCTTTCTCTAATTCCTTCAACGGGGGTCCTATTCTCATTTCAGTGGTTTGCTGCTGGCATTCGCCTCTGTATTTGCTGTATTCTGGCTGTGTCTCTCAGGAGCGATCTACATCCAGCTCCTGTCGGCCTGCACTTCTTTGCTTCATCCATCTTGTCTAATTGGATGGCTGTATATGTATGGGCCACATGTGGGGCAGGCTCTTAATGGGTGTTCCTTCTGCCTCTGTTTTAATCTTTGCCTCCCTATTCCCTGCCAAGGGTATTCTTGTTCCCCTTTTAAAGAAGGAGTGAAGCATTCACATTTTGATCATCTGTCTTGAGTTTCATTTGTTCTAGGCATCTAGGGTGATTCAAGAATTTGGGCTAATAGCCACTTATCAATGAGTGCATACCATGTGTGTTTTTCTGTGATTGGGTTACCTCACTCAGGATGATATTTTCCAGTTCCAACCATTTGCCTACGAATTTCATAAAGTCATTGTTTTTGATAGCTGAGTAATATTCCATTGTGTAGATGTACCACATTTTCTGTATCCATTCCTCTGTTGAAGGGCATCTGGGTTCTTTCCAGCTTCTGGCTATTATAAATAAGGCTGCGATGAACATAGTGGAGCACGTGTCTTTTTTACATGTTGGGGCATCTTTTGGGTATATGCCCAAGAGAGGTATAGCTGGATCCTCAGGCAGTTCAATGTCCAATTTTCTGAGGAACCTCCAGACTGATTTCCAGAATGGTTGTACCAGTCTGCAATCCCACCAACAATGGAGGAGTGTTCCTCTTTCTCTGCATCCTCGCCAGCATCTGCTGTCACCTGAGTTTTTGATCTTAGCCATTCTCACTGGTGTGAGGTGAAATCTCAGGGTTGTTTTGATTTGCATGTCCTCAAGGAAGATTTCTATGGAATCTTACCATAGCTGGTGCTTTCTCCAGGGGCCACTGAAGTGCCGGGGTGACTCCTGCCTCTCAGATCATCAGAGGTGCCTGTACATCCACCACCAAGGAAGCCCCTGAACTCTGGAATCACCAGCCCCTTGTCCTATCATATGAAAACAGCTTCCTATTGTTTAAATTATTTTTCTCATGGCAATCTAAAACATATTTTCTATGTAGCAGCTCTCTCTCCTCTTCTTCCTCCTCTTCCTCCTCTTCCTCTTCTCCCTCCTCCTCTCCCTCCTCCACCTCTTCAGATTATTTTCCCTGTGGTCACAGACTCCTACCTATGTATTTAGTTCATGAGAATTCGTACTGACCTTGATGGTCAGATGGCCCCTATCACTATGTCCAGCAATTCATTTCCCAGCAGTACTATCTCAGAGTGTAAGCACCTTTAGAACCCTCCCTCTCACACAATGCTCGCTCGGTTTGCAGCACTTTACCAGCATTTTTCTTTGTCAGCAGTGCCTACAGCAGGCACTGAGGGGGAAAGACTGGAGATGTTGACTAGAGCTTCTCACAGCCCGAGAGAATCGTGAGTCTTGACAGCTTGTCAACTTTTGATTGTGGTGTGGTCACATTCTGTTAGCTACCTGGTTTGTGGGATAGCCTATGTGAATTAAATATCACAATTACTCACGCTGGTGCCATCAACATAGAAGGAAATAGTGGTTTAATTTCGCAGAGATAAAATAAGATCAAGGGTCTTTTCGTGATATTTTAAAAATATAGGCCATCTGCAAGTTTGATTCCACTGGCCTTGTTAGGACAGACACCGTTGTGTTTAATCTAAATCCATTTATTCACACAAACTGAAGGGAAAGCATATTACAATCAATATTGCATTCAGGGTTCACATGGAGACAATGATAATTTGAACCATTACTGATCGTACTGTTCAAAGACTGCATAAACGCCCGCCTCACTGATCTGGCAAATGGGGCTCCGAAGGGTTGCAGAGCAGAGGGAAGCTTGGCTGGGAAAAGTGATACACTGTTTCAGAAGTTAAGATGTTGAGGACAATAGAGCGTCAGGCTTCAGGCCAGGACCGACCCTCACCTGTGCCGCAAGGTAGAACCTCAGGGGCAGCCATCGGAACTGCGCTCTGAATGAGGCTCTCAAGGTCCCACCTCTCACACTCCCCACTTTTCATTTCATTCACTGCAGTAGACAGTGGGACATGGGATTGCCTAGCTGAGGAGGAAAACGCGGCCAGGCAGTCTGGGAAAGCAAAGCTCACATGGACCACCTCACTGCCTGTCCATGTGCTAACTTAACCCAACTGAATTGGAGCTACAAACATCTAATAATACACAAAGCCAGGGCACGGCTCTTCTCATCTTCCCCCGAGAAGCGGTTTGCTGAGATTAGAACAGGGATGCCTTCTTCCACATTAAACCACGCAACTTTGGTTAGCTTCCCTTTCGGAACACATCACTTGGAATCTAAAGAGTTAATTTGCCAACCCGATAGCTTTGGCACCTTCCTTGAACTGCACTCCACTTGTCCGATCCCTCTGGCTTCCTCACCAACGTTCACTCATCCAGCAAATATTCTTTGAGCACCTACTGTGGGCCAGCACTGAGTGGAGAGTTTAGTATTCTTCAAGTCCTGGGAGTCCTGCCCCTCCCCCACTAGACAGAGGTCAAGTTCTGGGAGTCCTGCCCCTCCCCCAGAGGGGGACTGAGGTGACTGTGGGCTAATGGAAGGTTGGGGTGTGAAGACTGAAGTGACAAGCTCCTACCCAGAGATAATAAGTAGGAACCTCTCTGTGGCCCAGGGACGAGGGAGGTAAATATGTTGCTCACTACTGTTGGGGAATTAGGAAGTGAATTAGGAGAAAGAAATTGAAAATGAACCTGGACAGATTAAAAAACAAGAGGTTACAATGTGGTAGGAGGGCTCTGCTCACCTCCCAAAGGAACTATGAGCATCCGCCCCTGTGGGGTTCACAAGGTCCTTACAAAAGTAGATTTCTTCATTTTAACGTCAGTGGTTGCATGGCCACAAACCAAACATCCAAGATCATCTGGGAACTATCTGTCATATGGTTTTAGTGCCCACATCCATTCGCTGTGAAGCTGTGCCCAGCTCACAGAACGACACAGCTGGAAGCCAGAGGAGGTACTGTTGGCAAAGAGAGATCATGTGCACTGAAATGCAGCCCCGTGGCAGTGGGTAGGGATCAGGTCAACACGTAACATGTGGTATGCCAGGCTCAAAGAACCCATACTTGTGTGCTGAGACCCAATCGCATGGCAAAACACAACTAACGCACAAAACAATAGCCCGTCTCATTAAATTGCTGGTTTGCAGGTTACTGGCTTTGTAGTTTTCTGGTTTTTTTTTTTCTTTTTTCTTTTTTTTCCCCCCTCCGGAGCTGGGGACTGAACCCAGGGCCTTGAACTTGCTAGGCAAGTGCTCTACCACTGAGCTAAATCCCCAACCCCTGTAGTTTTTAAATATATATATACATATATATTTTACAGATCTGAGAATATATGACAAGAAGTTTAGGTCTAATACCATACTTTTAAACCTGTGTAAGAAACATTTATGATGCGTAAATACTGTAATCTGCCAGCTTTTTCTTTTTGTTTAAAGTGGGTCTATTACTCAAATAAAAAACTGGAAGGCCATATACGGTGGGGAACGCTGAAGAAAACAGAGTGGAGAATTGGATGACCAGAAACTGGCATGAGCTGCCCTCTATCTTAGGAGACCACATGGTCCATCATACAGAAGACTGACTGTGCGTACAGAGTGGAGACAGAAAACTATCCAGGGGAGCGACTGCCTCTGCCCTCCGATCTAAAGAATCCATTTGCTTTCTCCAGAGAGCTGCTTTCAGGTGGCAGTCAGGGTGCAGGGAAATGCTGACCAGACAAACCAGCTGCACGGGTGACTCACACACAGCTTACCCAGCTGGAAAACTCCCGACTTCTGCATGCCTCATCTCTGTATTGAGGCCAGAACTAAATTAGGACCCACTCCTTTTCTATTGCAGAAAGCTTACAATGTACACAGGAGAAGTTGCTGTATCCATGGTCAGAACAGCTAGAGAAACTGCATGCAGCTCTGTAGGCTGCTTAGAGCTAAACTGAGGGCTCACCACCACGCCATAGGCTGTAGACTGTGTTTACCTAGGAAAGGTAGCTGTCGCTAATGTAGACAAAGGCTGGATGGATTTGCCAAGTCACAACTCTGGAAGAAAGTCACCTCTCCCAGAAGGCCACCTTTTCCTAAGGGCATGAAGGTACCCTTAGTCCTGATTCTCTGAGATGATACCTTAATAGTGTCCCTCATCAATGAGGATTTTAGAGTTCTATAAGGATAAAGGATTTTTCTCCCTGAAAACTGTAGAAAGCATGAAAAGCATGAAACTGCCCACAAAAAGGCACAACACCAAGGCACTGAGCAAGTGCAAAGAACTGGATATTTCCTGCTTACCTCTGGAGCCATCCAGAATGGGGTCCCAACCGATGTGTTTCTCCGTAGCCGTGTGCTTGTAAGTTGAGCAGAGACACCTATGGGGAAAGGGTACCAGACTTTACCAGTGAGCATGAGATACTAGATGGAGGTTGGCCATGTTTTCTATAGAAGTTCCGATAGTAGCTATTTTAGGTGTCACGGTCCCTGTCACAACTATTAACTGCTGCCACAGAGCTAAAGCAACCACAGAAAATGTGTCAGTGAATGAGTGTGCTCACACCTAAAGAAAACTTCATTTACGGATGCTGAAAATCTAAATCAAGTATAATTCTCACACATAATAATATATTCTTTTGAGGCTTTAGCAGCCGTTAAAGGATATAAAAATTAGGCAAATCGTGAAAGCACATGTTTGTAATCTTGGCGTTTGGGATCCTGCTGGGGAGAGTCAAGGTTTAAAGGCCAGTCTGAGCTACAACAAGCTCTGAGCTCGAGTTATAAAGACTGTTTATGGACATATATGTAATTCTTAGGTCGTGAGCTACATAAAAATAGAAGGTGGGTCATATCTGTCCCATGAGCTAACGTGAATGGAGTTTTGATCATTTTATCTAAATCATCAGAATTTCTGTTTCCTAATGAATATTCTTGCCCCTGTAAATAGAAATTTGGAATATAAAGAAAAACATCAACAACTACGATCAACCCAAAATATCTTCCTATTCTGTTTCTCAATTCTTTCAGATGATTTCTTTAATAAGTGCTTCATTTTGTGGAGGAGGAAGATTGGCAAGCATTATCTATAATAGAGCATCAGTGTAGACACAAAACGATCCCCATGCCTTATCTAGCCTACAAGACTGGAAACTTGGCAAGAAGGCATTGCTTCTTAAATGGAAAAAGAAATTGACAGTGTTATTATCTAAAGCTCAATGTTGAGGACCTGAATTTTAATATCATTCTAATGTCCTCCAATGACCTCTCTTCTCTGTACCATCAAATGGAGCAGAAGTGGATGCAGGCTGGGTGAAAGGTTCAGAGGCTCACTCGCCTGCCAATTCCACAACGCCCTTTCACTAAGGGTGCGTCCACCACATCTTTACACTTCAGTTCCTCCGTCCTCAAGCAAGGGAGAATGGTAACAGTCATGTCCAACCTATAGGTTCTTCTGAGACCAAATCCAAGAATAATCATGTCATGTAGTTTATAAATGTAATGTTATTTTTTTTACTAAGCAATAGTCTAGCACAGTCCTATAGAAAATGAGGAATTTGGACATTATTGCCACCTAAGACAAGGACTCAACCTTAATACCGTGTGCTACTTAGCAATGGACACACCCTAGAGACCATAGGGCCTGCATGATGTGCAGAGAACCACAGGCTCGCCCCTGTGGTTGCATTCTCTTCCTTAGAGACCCAGGAAGGGCTGCTGTCCCCAGACCCTACACTTAATCATGGACCTCAGCCTTCCAAGTAGCTACATGTCACAGTGCCACAGAAAACCCACTTTACCAAGTTCTCCATAACAATATAGCAAACAAACAATTACACCTTTCTGGTTTTAGTTTCTAGAAATTTCTCTTACAGAAAATGGATGTTCAGGAACTTTTTACTGAAAAGGTTAAGAACATTTTCTTTCTTGAAGCTTGCATAGCTGACACCTGGATAAATTAGATTTAAGTCCTATTAAATACCCTCAGGGCCATGTGGAAAATACACTGCTACTACATTGCTACAGTTCTGTCATTCCTCCTATTGACAGACGAGCACAGCCCAGGACAACTCAAAACATACACCAATACACCTAAAGCAACCTTATTTTTAAAATTGATTTATCTTCTATGTGTAGCAATGTTCGGTCTAGCTGTCTGTATGTGCACCACATGCATACAGGAGACTGAGTAGGCCAAAAGAAAGTGTCATGTTCTCAGAAACTGGAGGTACAGAGAGCTCTGAGCCTCCAGATAGGTGCTGGGAGCAACAGATGCTCTTAACTCCTGAGCCATCTCTCCATTCCCAACTTCATTCATTCACTGCTAACTTCTTTTTCTGAAAATAATTTGCTGACACATTCATATACCAAGTTATTTCTTATGAAAGAAAAATGAACATTAAAAACCACCATCTTCTTTTCACTCTGGTGATGTTGGGAACGTTTAGAAGTGCTCTAAATGGTTTCTCATCGTTTGTAACAATAGCCCGGAGGTACTAACTAATCTTAAACTTATTTAGAAGAGTAAATCATTCTGTATGCCAAAAAGGAGCTCTAAATGGCTTGTGGGTGTAGGACTCACAAAGCAGAAGGTTGGGAGAAAAGTCCACATTCTCCAGCCTCAGGTAGGACTGTCTGCCTTCCCTGCGAATGTTTTCAGGGCAGCCAGCCTCACGTGTTGAAGCAATAGTCAGAATTTCACGTCTCTCAGGCCCAGAGGACCAGTTTACCTTCTGTGCACTGCAAATAAGTATGCCCAAGGCTAGAGAAAGTCATTTAAAAGACCAAACTGCTTTCTCTTTTCATATGCAAAAGAGAGATGAAAAATGTAAATTACAGACAACTGCCCTGAGGTGGGGAACTCTCACAGAAGGCAAAAAAAAAAAAAAAAAAAAAAAAAAACCCAAACACTTTCTGTCAAATTTTTCTTTTGCAATACTTTTATTTTCTATTTTTCATAAAATCGTTTTGAAAGCTGAAAATAATTCACAGAGAGCATCTGGAAGCACTGCCCCCTCTTGGGCCCACTTGCCTAGAAAGCCCCTGAGCTCATGTGCAGCAGAGAGCCCCAGTCTTCAGAGATTGCAATAAATTGTCCCCTTGGGCTAAAAAAAAAAATGGCACACATCAAGAAAACAAATGACAGACTCATTACCAAAGTCAACGAGCTTAACTCCTCCTTCTGTCGTCAGAAGAATGTTATTCCCCTTCACATCTCGGTGGATGATTCGGTGATGGTGCAAGTGCTGAAGGCCCTGAATGATGTCCCAGCACCATTGCAGGACAGAGAAAGAAAGAGGAGCTGTCAGTACATGGACCCAACAGCCCTAATCAAAGCACACACTAGGTTATTCCATCCCAGAGTTTATTCTCCATAGTTAACGTGCAGTGAGAAGCCCAGCAGTACACAGCCATCCCCTCTTCACCACGGACATTCTTACCAAGAGGGATCCATACAGAATGTAGGAGATCAGAGCTTCATCCAGCCGCTTACCACACCTCAGGAGGCCCTTGACAAGCTCAGTGACGGAGCCCCCATTACACAGCTGGAAAGGAGGTACAGGACAGAGAGAGCCATGAAACCCAAACAAAAAGAAAAGACAAATACATTTAGAAGGAAAAATAAAATCTACTGATTACTGACCATGTGCTAAATTTGCAGATCACAAAACTCCAGACTAAAATTAGTTTGCAAATTTCTATTAGCCCACCAGATCGGGTTCTTTGAATAGGTCTGTTCTTTGTCCAAAGTAATGATTTATGAGCGATGATTTATGCTGATACCAAAGGCTGACTTTTTAATTGCCAAGTCAAATATAAAAGCACAAGTTATTACTTAGAAATTTGAAAAAGTGCATCTGTAACCATGGTAACTTACTGGCTACTTTTCACTTTACAGGACTATTGTCTTTAAAGACAACAGCAACATTCATTGTGAGGATAAAGAGAAACCGGAAGAGGAAAAATGAATGCCCTGGATACATTTGCCCAGGGCGGTCAGGAATAAACCATACTAATTGCAGAAGTCAATGTTTGTTTGCTACGAGCCCCTTAAGTCAAGGCATCTGTCAGCAGTGTGGTATACACCCGGGGGGTGGGGGGGTGTTCTGGGGAACAAACTGGGAGCTTCAGATGCCAGCAGTCACCCTTGAGCTTATGTAAAAACCCTTCTTTAGAGACTTGGGCTCCCTGTGGTGCTTTGTCTGAAATAAGAGTCTACTAGTGAGTTGGGGGGTGCTCCCCTGCTTGAGTGGACTGGCTTTCTTACATAATGAAACCCGTGGAAGCACAGGCCAGCGGCTGTGCTAAAAGAGACCGCGACCTATTAAAATCTGTTCAACCTCTCGTTATGAAGAACTGCAGCATTTAGTGAAGGCTGAACCTGTGCTTCGATTTAATATGGGTCCCATCCCTATTCTATGATTGGCAGATTCTAGTACAGTGCAATCAAACAGCTTGGAACGAAACGCTGATGCTTTTAACATTAAAGCTGCTCATAAGGGTGTGACTAAAACTTTAATAGGAAATCATGAAATCCTTAAAATTACCACAAAATTAACTATCAGGAAATATTTTGCAGGGACCCTCAAATAAATGATGATGATGACCCTTTGGGTTTGAGTCTATATTAAGTGACCGTGAGGTCAGCAGTCCACTAATATCAACTTGAACTGGTCACTAAATCCCATTGGCTCTCATGCCCCAAATGTTGTATTCCAATATTCTATCTTCCTATAGTTTAGATGTTGAATGTCCCCCCAAAGTTTATCCATTAAAAAACTGGCCTCCAGGGGTTGGGGATTTAGCTCAGTGGTAGAGCACTTGCCTAGCAAGCGCAAGGCCCTGGGTTTCGTACCCAGCTCCGGAAAAAAAAAAAAGAAAAAAAGAAAAAAAAAAAACTGGCCTCCAGGGTGGCACTATTAGGAGATGCTATGGGTCTTTTGGAAAAAGGGTCTTGTGGGAGGTCTTAGGTCCTTGGGGCATATTCCCCACCAAATGAGTGGTACGGGCCACTAGATGAGCCATTCTACTCAAGCTCCATTGCCATCAGCAGTCCTACCAGAGGCTCCAACCAGAAGTCTTGCTAGTCGTGGACTAGAACCTCTGAAACGCTAAGCTAGCATTTTATCTTTATAACTTAATTATGTCAGGTATTTGCCATAGCGATGAGCACCCAACAGCTCCAAACACAGCTGGAGCTGTGCGTTACAGGACCCTGGAAGGACAAGCAACATTCAGTGTTCATCGTTTTACTCCCAGTGACAGCAATTAGCCTGTTTATCGCCCGTCCATCCTAAGATGACACAGTCTCCAGTCTCAAAGGGCTCTTGGCCCAGAAATGGGCACATAAGTAACTCCATATGCGCTGTGGAGGGAGGATGTGTCCAGGGAGCAGGGAGAGTTTTGTTGAGGTAGAATGAAAGGGGATAGCCTGAGATATTTTCCCATTGGAGATAGCATTCCAGACGCAAGTCTGGAAGGCAAATGGGTTTGGAGTAGGGCATGGAAGAACGTCGGGAGCTGGAGACATCCTGTGCAGAGAGAGGGGGCATGACAGAATGCTAAGCACTACGCTGCCCTGGGGCGAAGGGACAGGGGGAGGGGGACAGAGCATGGGCATCATTGTTCTCTACTGCGTCTAGTGCAATACTACAACATCATGACACGAGGACTGTGAGTGGCTCTAGAGAAGCTTGAGGCAGGAGGTCTTCGGGTTTACATTCTGGGAAGATAGTTTTGGCAGCAGATTGGCATAGGAACCAAGCCCAACAGATCAAACACAAGCTATCATCCATGGGGAATTTTGGAAACATCTCTGGGAGAGGGGCTGAAGAGATAGCTCAGCTGGTGCCTTAGTCAAGGTTGCTGTGATGAAACACCATGACCAAAGCACCTTGGGAAGTAAAGGGGTTTATTTGACTTACATTTCCACATCACTGTTCATCACTGTAGGAGGTTGGGACTGGAACTCTAATAGGGAAGAGATCTGGAGGCAGAAGCTAATGCAGAGGCCATGGAGGGGTGCTGCTTACTGGCTTGCTCCTTATGGCTTGCTCAGTCTGCTTTCTTATAGAACTCAGAACCACCCAGTTCAGGGTTGGTGCCACCATTGCCATGGTGCTCTCCCCTGCCAATAACTCATTAAGAAAATGTACTGTGGGCATGCCTACAACCCAATCTTATAGAGGACTTTTCTCAGCCAAGGCTCTCTCCTTTATGTTGACTCTAGCTTCTGTCAAGTTAGCATAAAACTAGCCAGCACAGTTGGTAAAGTTCTTGTCGTGAAAGCATGAGGAGGGCCTAGGTTCAGGTTGGCATCACCCACATTAAAAGCCAGGTGGTAATTAGTGTCTGTGACCCTGGCATTAGGGAGATCAGTGGCAGTTGGCTCCCTAGAGCTTTCTGGCCATACAATTTTCCTGAACTGGTGAGCTCTGGGTTCAGTAAGAGATCCTGTCTGAAAGAGTGAGATGAAGAGCTACTGAGAAATGCATTGACCTCTAACTTCCAAACACAAGTGCACACACACACACACACACACACACACACTCACACACACACGCTCACACGAATCAAGGCTGACATATATGTCACGTACACAAACTGCAGTAGCAACCAAGGGCGTCGGGGCCCAAAATCAAGTCATGAATTGCTTTCAAAAAAGAATAGAAGGGTTTCTCAGCACCCCTCTGTGGAAGATGAAGACATCGTCTAGTAGATACAAGGAGATGAAAGGAAGCACCCGGAAAGCTCTCTGCATCTCTGGATACAAAGCCCAAAAGCAGGTCCATCGGCACTACTCCCCAGCTGGGCTCCCATCTCAGGGGCACATGAGCTTTCTCCTATTGGAGGAAAGTGCTGAAACCCTATCAAGAGACATTTAAATGGTGGGTGTTGACCCAAACTAATGTGATGCTAGAACGTTCCCCCTGAAGACTCTTGGGAGTTTCTTCCCCACCCAGCCCACTGTGTGACAAGAACAGCTTCAGCATGTTTCACTAAAGGAGCAAATTTGGAAGCTTTCTTCATCGACTCAGAACTTTGGAAGGGATTAAAGGTACCTATTTGTCAGCGGGATCAAAACTCAGCTGTGAATTTAGAAAAACAAAACAAAACCCAAAGAGGTCTTACTCAGCCGGTGCCTTTGTTCAGTAAATGTCAGAGTTAAGAGCTGTCTGACTTTCCCGAATTCACAGAAATGTAATTAAACTGTTCAGGATACCTCAAAGGAAGCTGTCCCAGGAAGCTGAAGAGCCCACTAGCAAGGTTTTAAAAGGGCAGCCTGTGGGTTACAGAAAAAGGCTGTGGTAACTTAGATATGAAAGCTATTTACTGACAAGAGTCAATGTTCAGTGAGATGGGCTGAGCTTTTTGAAAATAAAACAAAAAATTATATTCAAATGCATCAAATAAAATAATCCCCTTAGATGTCAAAGGCACCTGAGTCTCCTGCCCCAGCCCTGAGGGTTGGCATGAAACTTCCCACACGTTCTGCCAGCCATCAGATTCAAATACGGAGGTGTCTCTCCAGCCCACAGTTCCTCCCTCTTCCCTCAGGAAATGAAGCAGCCGGATGCACCTAGAATTTAATGAGCATTTTGCTGCAAACTAAGACAAACAGAAAAATGTCATTTGCCTTCCTCGTCTCATTTTCAAAACATCATTGAATATTGACTCTCTCCCAGCGTGTGCATTTGCCAGGACTGTCATAACTTCAAGCAATAAAATATTCCTTTCTCAATAACCATCTACTTTCCTCTGTGCTGTTAAGGAATGGCCCAGGCAACACAGTCGCCAGACTTCTGTTCTAACCTCAGCTCCAACTGTCAAGTATCTCATATACCACGGTGATGATTTGACTCAGTGAGGTGGCAGAATTAAGGGGAATTTCTCTGCAGTGCCTTGTGGTCAGCCTTTCACGGCTGTAAGGTTCCACAAAAGCACAAAGAGTCAAAAGACACCACAGCATTGCGCCTGCCTCTTGGTAACCCAAAACAGCTCAGTTTTCCACTCAAGTTGGGACAGATCATCTCGATTTTGCTGAATACCAGGTCAAGTCTCCGACTTGCAACTACTCAAATGAAAGCCATGTCCCTTAGGCCCCAGGAGCTCCATTTCCCACAGAGAGATGCTCAGTCCTTGAGTGTTCGCATTGGAGGCTTCCAACTCCCATCTCAGTGTGGTGGTTGGTGGGAAGGATTACTCCCACCAGCTGTTTCTTAATTCTCGTGTGCTGGACACAGATAGCATGAGCCTATGGTAGCTGTTCTGCCTTTCAGAGCTCTCTCCCCTTGTCCTGTCAGAAGTTTGCAGTCTTCCATCACTGCATTCTGGACTCCTGAGTGCTATCATAGCACTCAATGCCTAGGACGAACGTCATCCCACCAACCCTCTACCCTGTCAGACCCTGATCCTTGACTTGTGTAAACTCGATTCGTGCCACAGTGTCAGTGGCTGAAACTGGCTTGCCGTGACACTTCCAGTG
This sequence comes from Rattus norvegicus, assembly GCF_021556685.1. Lineage (NCBI taxonomy): Eukaryota > Metazoa > Chordata > Mammalia > Rodentia > Muridae > Rattus > Rattus norvegicus. The sequence continues at coordinate 54,107,024 of NC_141536.1, read as the reverse complement.
ACATTTGGGACTAGACTGGACTTCTAGGGCCTGAGAAAAGCAAGAGCTCACTAGACTATATGCTCTCCCAGCCTTCCCTCCCACCCCACCCCCTTCCTTCGTCCTCTCCCTTGCTTTGGCTCTGAACTTATACTTTGATCTCTAGGCAGGGCAGGGGAAGAGATTATTTTTAAGGCCAATTCTTTAACTTAATTTAAAAGCAAATTTTTTTTACTTTCTTTTACTTTGATTTTTTTTTCTTTGCAGCCTTTTCGTGATACTCTAAAGGATTTTTCAAAAGTTGAGCATTTGGTTCATGCTGAAATGATTAGTCTCTACCTGTCAAGGGTTTTGTCCTAAAAGGAGAAAAAGAAAGTGCGTCTTAGTGAGGATTAGATACCATTTTCCAGTGCTGTGCTGCTCTTGAGGGTCTAATTTCTTATTATGTCTTATTTGGGTAAGAGAAAATGGGACTTATGGATTTTTTTTAATTTAATACTTACTTAAAACAAATGCACACTGCTCAACACTTCACGAGTGTGTTATCTCTGTGCCTTCCTAGTGCAGTAGGTGTCTACCGTGAAGGGAGTTTTGTTTGCTTTCGACTAACAAATTGGTCATGAATTTCAGAGCTGACATTTTTATTTGCTTTTGTTTTCAGAGCTGTGGTGATTTGAGGAGCTTATTAATAACCTTTGTCTACCCTCTAAAATTACTCCATGAAATAGCTCCTCTCTGGCCCTCTCATCGCATCCAGCAGACAAAGAGCAAAGGCAATAGAAATTTAGTCTCAGCGTAAGGGACGGGAGAGCAACACTAAACACAACACAGTTATAGTGATTGGGAGTCTCGAAAGGCAGACCTTTAAAAGCCACAGGTGGAGCAGAACCGTGGGGATACACCTTGGCCTGCTGTCATCCATCCTGTGAGTAGGCAGGGGCGCTGCCACCCTGGTCAGTGTCCCCAAAGACCATGTACTAACAGGCTAACCACCAGCACATGGTGCTATTGGGAGGCAGTGGCCCTTTTAGTGTGTAAGGCCCAGTAGGAGGAAGTCAAGTAATCGATGGGGATGCTGAGAGGCTGCTCTCTCCTTTTGCTCCCTATTTTGCTTCCAAGCCACCATGAGGTGGACCATTTCCTCTTTGGTCTGTGTCTATCATGATGTACACTAACTCTTCACAGGCTCCAAAGCCACCTGATCACAGGATGGAAAACTCTCTGACCATGAGAAGAGGCATTTCCTTTTTAAAGTTGTTTGCCTCAGGCATTGTGTTATAGTAACGGAAAGCTGACCGACATAGTTCAAGTCTGCCATGCTCATGGAAATGTGTTGCTTCCCTCTCTGGCCATCCGTGGGATACCAGGAGACTGACGCTAATGAGGACTGGAGACTTCTGCCACTGTTAGAAGTCTAGCCATCCTGTGTTTCTGTGAGAACTGTGGAGGCACTGGTCACAGCCAGCTACCCAGCAGCCTGCTGTAGACAACCAATGCTGAGAGATAGAAGGTGGCATTCCATGACTACCAGCTCTGACAAAGCCACAATGATAAATGTCAGCATATTGCATGCTGAACTACGTCACCCCGTGTCTCTGAGTGGCCTCGTTACTGGACCCTGGTCAGTGGGAAATAGCAGGAGGGTACTTAGCTGGGGAGCATTAGCACAAGGCTCAGGTCACTCTGGCTCCTTGTAATTCACAGCTTCCCCGGCTGTCTGGAGTGCACCTGAGGTGCTGTATCTGCCATCTCACCTCATCAGGAAGAGCATTGACTCATAAGCACCTTTGGCATGAGCAGCCTCCTGCTGGCCGAGCAGCACACAGAGCAGACCCTTGACAAGCCTCGGAGAGTTCCTGAGAAGGTTAAATTCCCTTTGTCTGAACACTGAGATGTTTGGGGTGATGTGAGATGTACAGAGAAGGGAATGAGTAAAAGGGAGATTCATTGGTCACCGAGTCTTCATGATGAAGCTACAAAGAACCATTACAGAGCTATAGATGACTACAACCAGAGCCTCCAGACGCAATGCCATTCCTGAACATGGCATCAGTGTTTAACAGCTTTGCAGCAAGATAAAACCCTAACATTCTCAGGGAAGGGGTGAAGGGGAGGGCAGGTGGTTAATGAAACCCAAAAAAATGACAGGAGAATACATGTATGATTTAATATGACAATTAACATCTCAAAGATGGTTCATAAAAATCAAAACCCCCTGCACTGATAGACTGTGAAGAAGACAGCTAATATGACAGAAATATTGAGACAACCTTCCTCCCACGGTTGCCATGGCAGCCAACACACACTGTCCCATTCTCAGACTTCAAGAAGACAGGGACAAAGTGTCTGCATGTATCATCATTCTGAGGACACGGGCAGGGAGGTGTGAGCTGATTCAGAGGGGCTAGGCCCAAGACAAATCAGGGGGTCCAGTGAGAATGAAGGAAATGACAAGTCCGACTGATCTTGCTACCTTCTGTCTCAATTTAGGGGACTCCATTTTCTGTAACCAGATGACATTTATTCCCATTAATAAAGGAGAAAAAATGGGACAACGGTGTACACATTGTGTTCTCTTTACATCCACTCTGCAGAGCAGATGCTCCTGGGAGAGTCTACTGTCCCCATGCACCTTTCACTAGGAATTGTCCCCTCCACTATAGGAGACTGCCTTCCTGGAGGGCCAAGAAGCAGATGAGAACTGTGAACAGGCTCCTGGGTGTCCTTCTCCCTAGAGAGTTGACTGAGGCCATAATTAAAGCATCAGTCCTCCTTACCCTGACGTCTTCCTCACTTCTCTCTCATCTAGTCTCTTGTAAGGACCACACAGAACCCTCAGACTTACTTTTCAGGAGCTCACAAACAAGAATAGACAAATGCAAATGGCTCAGGCCAACTGCATTGTGGGCAGAGTCCAGAAAGGGACTGTACTGTTGAAACGTGAGCTCTGTGACATGTTTCCGGTTTATAGAACACAATAACGTCTTCCCATTGGATTCCTAGATAGACTCTGTAGTAGAAGAAAAGAGGATTATGTGTTTCCGAAGCATAGAAACAAGAAGCCGGATTCACACCGTGCTCTAAGCACCGCAGGGGTTCACATCTCTTCAGGTATCTGGCACTCAGGAGAGATCGACTCCCCCTGCACCTGCAAACACTCTTCCAGTCCACAGCTACCTGACAGGAGCCTCTTACCTCCAGAACCAGCCACAGCTGCCCTCCCACACAGCGATCAGCTTTGTAAAACATCCCATAAAACTTTACAACATTGGGATGGCTGGGGAGAAACTGCAGAATGTTGTATTCAGCCTCCACCTCCTCATCCACGTCCTAAACAGAGTTCAGAAAAGAGACATGTTTGATTATGACTCATGTGTAAGGAAAGGTACAAATAGAACAGTGTGCTCAAGCCATTAATTAATAAAGCATGTTGATTATGAGTTTGAGGTGTTTTTGTTTGGTTTTTTTTTTTTTGAAACATTATCTCACTGATGACCTCAGTTTCACTGTGCATTCCATGATGACCTTCATCCCCAAGTCCCTCCAAGCCTGCAACTCCCAAGGGCTTGAATTACAAGTGTGCAACACCACACTGGACTCTACTATATATCAAAGCCATCATTGTCATGTATTCAAAGTATCCAAGAGCAGTTCTTCTGATCTCCATGTCAACCTTTGGCTATTATAAGCAATAACATTTCCTTACAATAATTTTCCTTTAACTGTATCATTATAAATATCTTTTTATTGAAGAATGTCTCAATATTCAAAGCTTGAAGGGGCCCACACAGCATATAGCTTCACTGTGCAGACCAGTGCAGAGCTTGGTAACCTCAACACTTTGAAATAAAATGTCACCTCGAATGATTGACTATCATGAGGTTGGTTCATTTTGTAACTTACAGAGAGAACAGGGAATGGAATATTGCATTCTACCCAAGAGAATCATTTTTAATAGCCCAAGGCACTAAAGCTAAAACAGCAGTAAAACAGGCAAAACAACAAAGTCCAAGGGGGTTTGGGGGTTTTGTTTTTTGTTTAGTTTCATTTGGTTTGATTTTGGTTTTTCAAGACAGGGTTTCTCTACTGTAGCCCTGGCTGGTCCTGAAACTCACTTTGTACACCACACTGGCCTTGACCTCAGAGATCTGCCTGTCTCCACTATCACCCCCACCCCTCACCTTCCTACCCCCATCCTTCCTTGTGTTGGAATTAAAGGTATGCTCCACCATGCCTGGCAAGTCCAGGAATGTTTTAACTCCAAGTCAAGTCCTTTCCTTCAGAGGTGCTGACAAACCAGGATTCATTTTGAGATTTCCTGCCAGCATTCATGAAAATTATCGCTAAAATCAGGAAAAGAAATCACAAGCCTAATGTGTTCACAACACTGACTGGTCTTCCAACTCTCTCTATTACTCACATTGACGGAGTCCAGAATCTTCACGGCAGCCAGACTCCCGTCTCTTCTGTTGGCTACCTTGTAGACCTTGCCGTAAGTGCCTTTGCCAATGGTCTCTCTAATCTCCCAGGTGTCCATGGGGTCTGGGAGGGATTCCAGTCTAAGCATCATGGAGTTATAGTGAAATAATCCATACAGGTGTTTCCTGTCGAGAGAATTGTATCATGAGCAGTGGATTGCTGGATTAAAGGTAATGGGTTTCTGAAACAGAGTGATTCCTTTCTTAATCACTCTGTTACTTCTTTGGTTTCTCCTGCATTATCAATAAGGGAAACAAATTCAAAGCATCCACAAGAAATAGTAATAGGAGATAGTGTGGGGAAGTGGCAGGATTCTGACACATCCTAAAAACACAAATGTAAAAGATTATGTGGATGCTGTAAGAGGAACAGGAGGTGTCAGAAGGGAGGTGCTGGCTTTGTTTGAGCAGCTGTATTGCTAGGTGACGAGAGGCTGCTGCCAGAGAAAGTAGCTGAAAGACCCTAAAGTGACTTTGACCTGGTTCCCCAAATGATCCCTGGAAAGGAATCCCCACACTCTGTGTACAAGGTTAAAAGTGCACATACCAGATGTTGGTCTGTGCACAGGGCCCACAAAGCAGTCACAGGGCTCTTTGAAAAGGAGCCAAGCCCATGACCCATCCACACAGCAACACGCAGATCACACCAAGGTGCTGACTGGAACTGCAGGTTCTCTGCCTTGGCTCAAAGACAAAGATCTGCAGAGTTTAATTTCAGTGAAGCAAAGTCCTTTTACTGCAAAGCCCTGATGCTGTGAGAAAGTCCACTCCGGTGACCTCAGGCTGAGAGGACAGTTTTCACCTAGGTTTGCTTCTAAACCCCACAAAAAGGACCCAGGTTAATCCACAAGAGCCATGGCACCAAATCCCCACCTCAAACGTCAGCCTTGTGGTGAATATTCTAGTTTGCACTTCTAACCCTTTTCTAGATAATTCTCTAAGCAAAGAAAGCTCTGTGATTTGGTACAATAATGAATTGGTTTTCCTTTTGCCTAATTGAGAACATTTCAAAAATATTAGAGCTGATCACAGTGGCACATTTCTATACTCTAGCCCTCAGGAGGCTGAGGGAGAAGGACCATCACAATGAGTTCAATCCTGAGCTACACAGTGAGTTCCAGGCAAGGCTGAGCGCGCGCGCGCGCGCGTGCGCGCGCGCGCGCGTGTGTGTGTGTGTGTGTGTGTGTGTGTGTGTGTGTGTGTGACATATGTATCTGTTATAGTTGATTTTGATTTTGATGGTCAATTTCATAGGACTTGGAAATATGTCTCTAGGGGGCAGGTACAGTGGGGGTGAGGTTGGATGACTGGGGCAAGAGTAAAGTCGAGATGTGTCCAAACCCTGAATATCTCATCTTGAGACCCACAAGAATAAGAATCGCTCCCTCCCTGTTTTGGGCTTGTTGCCCAAGACAGACCCCCACAAACCTGGTGGCTAATTACAGGTTTAACCTTTTCTCTCCCTATAAGGACACATCCGGCAAGCACCTGGACTTTCTCTTCATGTAAAATGAAGCATCCCCCTCCCCACTCCCCGAGGTTTATATAGCCCTTATTATGCCTGAACAAAGAGAACTGTATCCCTGAAAACCAATGGCTGGGAGAAGGCTTCTCCCCTCCTCCTTCCTGTCCTCCTCAGAGAAAGCTTCTTCCCCGCCCCTCACCACCCACCCTCCCCCCAGCACTAAAGACAACTAAGTTCCTGCAAACCCACCCAGCCAAGCTGAGCTTCACTCCTGTTCAGGCCTGGTGCTCAATGGTGCCCAAACACCAAACACCCTGAGAGCAGAACCGAGCGCATCTAGGTTTATCTACGGATGTTTCCAGAAAGATTTAACTGAGCAGAAAAGATTCATTGTAACTGTGAGTGGCACTGTCCAAGGTTCTGAACTGAAAGAAAAGGAGAGAGGAGCCTGAACCGCAGTGCTCAGCTTCCTGACAGGGGTGGAGGCCAGGTGCTAGTTGCCTCCGATGCTGAGTTCTCTGACTTCCCTGTCACAGGGGGCTGAATTCCAGCTTAGGCCCCAGCACAAAACCAACCCCTCCCTCCTCAGGCATTTTGTTACAGCAATAGGAGCTAATGCAAAAACCATGAAAACAAAACAAAAAAATAAACTAAAACTTCTCACAAAACCAAACCAAAAACCCGTTCTCCCAAGAGTCTGCTGCCAGCCAGCACCGAGAAGGTGGAGCCTTGGTGCTGCTTTCAAGGTCCAGAGCAGTCACCTCTCCACTCACCCAGCCCTATAAAAGTCAGGGTTTCCTGGACATATATTCACAGCATTTGTGGCATCTCCACACCTGGGCTGTCAGTAATAAATACTTCCAAATCGATCCCTTTTCCCACCAAACATCTTTAAAAGACACTTAATAGCATTTCCCTAAATGCAGAAAACAATGTCATTCACTGCATATCAACGTGAACTGACTATAGTAGAAACAAATAAATTATTCCAGTCAAGCCAGGTACCCCTGGGCTTCAGGGTAACGGTGACCTTTTGTCAACCTGGGAATCACCCGGGGATGAGGAGGAGTTAATGGCTGGCACGCTCTTCCCGTCCTGTCATCAGAAGAAGTGAAGGAGAATTTGTTATCGAAGAAGTAACTGCCTTGCTAGGACTACTGTTCTTTGCTCCAAGACCCTTGTGTTGCTGTTCTTGTCACTGTGGCGAATATCTGGGAAGCAGATGGTACAGGTGGTACAGTCAGTTGTAATAGAAAAGGCATGATGGTGGGGACAGGCCCAGCTCTGTGGGTGGGTGTACAAGCCACCTGGTCACATTGCCAGTAGCACATGGAAACCAGATGTCTTGGGCGAGGAACAGAGTGGGTTGTGACCCTGCCTGTGACCTACTCCTTTCACCTAGGTCCATATGCTAAAGGTTCCACAAGCTCTTCCAAACAGCACACTGACTGTTGGCCAAGTTAGGGAACACTGCACAGTCAAGCCACAACTGCTAGCTTCTTGACCCCTGATAGCATTCTACAAGCATTCCTAATAGCATTCTGGGCTTCCACAAGAGCAAGAAAGAAGACAAACTGGGCTTGTCTAGACAGGCTGAGGAGGCCTCCAGAGCACATTCCTTTAGCCATTTTGCATCCACACATAGAAGATTAACTTCCCACTTCAAGTAACCAAATCTAGAAACTCTGACAGTTGGCGAGGGATATGCCTGCTGAGGGGTTCTAGATCCTGACAAGCTGTCCGTCAGTGTTAACATCACTAGTAGGCCACTGCACTGGGACCTGTGATGAACAGAAATAGAACATGAGCTTCACGTTGGCCCTCATCTCGCTTCCTGCCGGGGTGCAGTGTGACCAGCTGCTTCATATTCTTGTTATCTCGGCTTCCCCTTCAGGGTACACTCTACCCACAAACTCGGACCAAAATAAACCTCCCTCCTTAAGTGGCATTTGTCATGTTTGTCACAGCAGAAGACAGGTGAAGAGTACCTGACTTTACCACTGTCCCAGCTGAAGGCCCAAGCTTGGCAAGCGTCACTGCAGGCCTTGCCCTCTCCCCTTCCTTCTCTCTTGCTAAACCATTAGCCAGCCATGCCAATTACTGACTTTGGCATCCACGTGGTGGTAAACTGAGGCAGGCAGTCATGGGGGTGGGGAGTGTCAATGCTTACAGTCACTGATGGAGGTGGATCCAGATATCTACAAAGGCTGCTGCTGCTGGAAGCCAGCAATTAGAGAAATTACTCAGCAGACTTTTCTCTGAGGGAATGAAGCTTAACTTACTGGGGCTGGCACTTTCTGTGGTGAGCAGAAAAACTCATTGGGACCATCAAGATAAAGAAGGAAAGAGAGAAAACAGAGAGGGAGAGGGAGAGAGAGGGGGAGAGAGAGAGAGAGAGAGCGAGAGAGAGAGAGAGGCAAAAGGCAGAGTGCTATAACTTTATACATACAAATATATATACATGCATACAGACAGACACACATATAGACCTATAGACAGACATACACATTCACACATAGAATGGTTAGAACAAAGCTTCACCAAGCAGGCTCCAAGCATTTCACATATACACATGCATACATACATACATACACACACACACACACACACACACACACACACACACACACAAACACACATAAAACTGGTGTATAGAGCAAGCTCTAGCATGCACCCAGACAAGTCTTACATATATACATACATACACATTGTTGATGGGTGAAAGGAACAATGTTCCAACTCCCCCCTCCACACACACACACTTTATTCTTTCTCCCATAGCTTATATATCTCAGCAAAGTCTTTCTTTTTTTTTTTTTTTTTTTCGGAGCTGGGGACCGAACCCAGGGCCTTGCGCTTCCTAGGTAAGCGCTCTACCACTGAGCTAAATCCCCAGCCCAAAGTCTTTCAATCAGTATAAAATTACAATGTGATTAAGTTTTAGTTTTCTTCTACTAAACAATTATGAAAACACAGTGTGTTCCCAAATACCTTTACAAGAAATAACATTATGTAGTACAGGTAAAGGAAACAAATTATTCCCCAAACCCCACACATTGGTAACTAAACAACTTGTTAGAGAGTAACAAAGTGTGAGCAAGGGAGGTAGCTTTCTCAGCCAGTGTCTCTTACTGGCAGGCTGCAGTTTGTGGTTAGAAAGAGTAACTTCTTATTTATCTTGTAAGAATCTTAAAAGAGTCACAAATCTAAACGTTTAATAAAAATAAGTTAAAGCTGCCTTAAATCCTCAGAATGCCTATCTACTCATCAGCAATTCTTAATAAATCCTATCAGGAAGCCGAGAGCAAAAATGGGAATAAGTAATCAATCAGTCCAGCCTCAGTGAGAGTCACGTCAGCCAGTGCTGCTGTCATTCTTGTTCTCTGACCATAAAAGGTCCCTGACTTAACTAATAAGAGTGTTACTTTCTGAATTTCTTAAGTTGCTTCCTAAGATTTTCTACATCAGAGCCAGGAGTAAAAGCATCTCAAACTAGCTTCACGAACAATTTTTATTTTTCCGAATGTTTTCTAAAGGCGGTGGTCACTGCTGACAATCTACGTCTCTAAGTTCTTTCCTAGGGTGGTGATCAAATCATAATCTGCTCCAGCAGCCATGACAGAAAGAGATCAGGCATTGCTACTGAGGGCCAGAGTTACTGCCCAGTGAGGGCCTGGAAGCCCCCTTAGAGTTTTCATACAATTCTTAGATGAAGAGGGATGTGAGGGCAGCAAGCAGAGCAGAGCTCCATGACAGCATGAAGCCCTCAGGACACGTGGTCGTGCCACACTGAGGCTCACCCATGTGGCTGTAGGAACCAGTGGACTGCATTCCATGAGTTCTAAAGCCATGTATTGTTTGTGTCGTTCTTCCTCCATGGCCCTTGGCACAGCCACCAAGGTCTATTCCCTCATTTGGCCACTTCTTTATGCCTAGGTCCAGCTATCAAAACACCAAGGACCAGCAATCAAAATTTATTGTTTGGCTACATGGGCTAACATGTCCAATCAGGGCTCACTAACTCACTCTACCCCAGACTTCCCCTTTGTCTCCTCAGAAACTGCTCCCTCAGAGATGGGGGATCCTTGCTCCTTAGAAACTGCTCCTTGCAGAGCCACCTGCTGCTGTCTTTGCCCCATGCAGAGTCAGTCCTCTGCTTGTCCCTCCTGGGTAGATAAAATCTCCTTTTGCTGAGAATTCAGTGTCTGGGTGTGTTCTACACTGACTCCAAGGCCCCTTCAAAATGACCTGTGTCCCCATCATCGAAACCTGTACCCAGGCTCAGCTCTGGACTCATCAGGACTCTGGCCAAATTCTGAGGACTTTCCTGCCCCTCCCCTGACAAGCAACGAGCCTCAGCTAAGGCCACAACCTCAGTCTCACCACCTGCATCACAGAGTGGCTGTAACTGCCCTAAATCATGTCCCCACGTCATTCACAGAACTGCTGCCTGGATTGGAAGGGGACAGGGTGCGGTGAGCATGGGGAGCACTCGGGAGCATCAGGGAGCACCAGGGAGCACTACCCAGCATCACCAGAGCACAGTGAGATCTGCCTCAGGCCCACCAAGGTTTAGGAAAAGCGTTTTGTTTCACTTCACTTTCAAATACAAACCAACTGTGTTTTTTCTTCAATTAATTTTGGACGTGAATAGAATTCTAAGTTTGGACAATACTGTCAGATAGTGTGGCAGCAGGAGTGTACTAGACCCCTGGACCTTAGCACAACTGACACCATGTTAGAGGCAACACTCTAACCTTAAAACTCAGCACATAGTTCCCAGCATCTGCCAAAATGGAAACAAATATCTAATCTGCCAAATCCCTAGACCATAGCTTCAGGAAGATCCCTACATGGACTAACCTCGCTTTTTGGCTTCTGTAGTTGTGCTTCTTAGTACTGGAGTGTGACAACCTGGATGTGGTGTTTTGTGCATAAAAGACAAAGAGCTATGAGACTCGGGGCTGTGAGATTTGGGCAAGTCCCCTATGCAGCAGTTCAGACTTTCTTTCTGCTTTAATGGGGTATTCTCTGGTGGTCTTAATCCAAACATGGAGGACCACGGAGACTATCAGATCTAGGGGATGCTGAGGTAGAAGCTCAGATGGAGGAGGGCAAGGAACCAAGTGCTTGCTGCATCCTCTCTGGTAGCCTAGAGGGTGACCAGCTACCCTGTGTTGCTGTCATATTAGCGGTTTAGGAAATATCTCAGAGCAAGCGCTTTTTCTCGCCAGCCTCTGGAGCCTTCCAAGGACATGGACACTAGCAATCAGACATGATTAATAACCAGAACACTAGCAGGAAACCACCTGTTGAACTGAGCACCTCACTGCAATGACAGCTGAACTTGTGGCACCCTCTTTAATTAATATTTTGAAGTCTCAACCCTCAGCATCTCAGGACAAGACTGTACCAGAGCCTTTGCACGGGTAATTAAGGGACAACGAGACCAGCTGGGGATGTGGCGGATGCAGCATGACCTGTGTCTTAGAGAACAGTAGTTTAAGTCTCAGACACTTGAGCACACAGCAAGGTGTCCATGCACACCCAGGAAAGAAACTGACCGTGTTCACACCTTGACCCCGCTTCCAGAACACCAGCACATGGTTAAAGTAAGCCCCATTGTTCGAGCCAGCCACTCAGCCTGTGGTCCTCGGTTTCAGCAGCCTTTGTGAATGAATGCATCCTATTTTACAGAAGTTGAAACCCAGGCTGGTGACCCAGCTGTTCAAGGACAATGCAAAAATGTCAATCCAAGTTTGCCCCTGTCCAGTCCTATGACCTTTGTTCCACAAACTGAATGGGATCTGACAGTTAACAATGGCCTGTTTCCTCTGACCTATCTACCATTCAAGTATTGGAAAGTTCTATAGGAAAATAACTCCCAATCCCAGGAAAGTCAGTGCCCGTATATGCCTAAAAACAGCAAAGTGGGTTCCCCAAAACAAGCACAACTGTTCCAAAAAGTGAATCATTTCCAGCGAATATTGATGACAGAATCAGAGGGCTGGCCACCCAGGATCCCCTGGCCTGTCCATCAGGTACTTCTGGGCGTTATCAGACAAGGTTAAATAAAGGAGTGATAGGACCAGCCATTTCTAACAGCCATGCCTGTCTTCACTCTCTAAAAATCAATGATTCTGTAAATGCTCTGGCAATTGATTAAATATCAACCAGGCAGCAGCTGTTCTACGGCCTTGAAATGAAGATAGTGATCTGATCTAGGGAAGCAGCGTGAATAGCCTGCCGGACAGCCCGACAGCCCGACAGCTGCTTGGGTTAGCCTTGGGGCATTGTGGGCTCTGTCTGTGCTAGGCATGGTAGGATTGATGGAAAATGTTACAATCTACCATCATGGACAACAAAGGAAAGTCTAGGAGTAGTTTGTAGTGTCAGGGACAGTGCTTTGAAGCTCAGGATACCCTAAAGAGGCATCTAGACCTCCTACGGTTCTTCACATAACTACATATGAAATGAAAAGAGTAAACTCTCTAAGCTGGACACCTCAGGCTACGCCAGCTCCATTCATTGGAAGAGCGAGGTCGGTGGTGACCCTCATCCATACAGGAAGTTTGCAAGCTGCTAAGAAACCTTGTGCACTCTCTCTGATGGGTCTCTGCCACTACTCCCAAGCGAAGAATTAACAAACTTTGTAATACTACGCCAGTCAACTCCACAAACGGAGTTCTCATCTATACCGCACTTTGGAAGCAAAATCTCATGTCTTCCTTGTCCCTGTGTTCCCCCATATTCTTGTGTTTTCTGAACCCGTTCTCTACCAGGGACAACCAAGTCAGTAGCAAGGCAAAGGATCTCGCCTCAGAAGGGCGTTACTAGTCAGCAATGCAGACAGTAATGGAGAATGAACATTCTCCCATCTGCCCACACATCATCAGCCTAATGTCTGGGAAACACACTGTTTTCTCATTACCTAAACCCCCGTCTAAACAGATATTCATTTAGTGAGAGGCTTCACTAATGCAGCACCTTGGAAATTCAAAACAACACATTCTTTTTTTTCTATATAAAATGAACTCCTGATAGGCAGAGCTGAATGTCTGGTATTTGAAAAACTGCTCCCCCTCCCCCGACACATATGCATTTGCACACACACAGATTATGGCTTATTATTTTCTAAGATTTTCATTATACGTAGCACTGTTACATAAGGACGTTTTTATACAAATGCATACTGTACTCTGAACACATCCTTGCTCTCAATTCCGCTTCCCTCTCTTTTTCCCCCAAGGAAGCTTCCTCTTTCCTGTCCTATGTATACATATCATTTGATTTATCACATAAAATCCAGTGTGACAGATAATCTTGGTTGCCAACTTGACACTCAACTGAAGAGTTGTCTCCATCAGATTAGCCTGTGAGCACATTTTCTTGACTAATTGATGTAGGATGGCCCCGCCCACTGTGGGCGGTCCAGTCTCTAGGCAGGTGGGCCCCGGGCTGAATAAAAAAGAAAGCTGATATGAGTGAGCTTGGAAGAAAGCCAATAGGTAGCATTCGTCTATTGTTTCTACTTCAGCTCCTGCCCAGACTTCCCTCAAGGATGGATTGTAGATTGACGCAAACCTTTCCTCTCCAGGCTGCTTTTGCTCCTCTCTTTTCTCACAGCAACTAGAAATCTGACTAGAGCATCCGGTAACCACAAATGAGAAAAGGCACGGTATTTGTCTGAGATGCTTCGCTTTGTATGACTATCTCCTGTTGCATCCACTTTTTTTTAATGCAAACCATATTACTTTATTCTTTATGAGTGAACATTTTTCTTGTCTACACACACCCTGTTTTATTTGTCCATTGCTCTGTTCTGGGACACCGTGATTGGTTTCCTAACTTAGCTACTGAGCGATGCTGTGATAACCACTGGTGAGTGAGTGCTCTGGGACATGTTTACTTAAACCTTAAGGGTTGGTAGACCTGGGTCACAGGGTAGATTTTTAAGCATTTTTTAAACTTTATTTATATTTCCATAGTAGCTGGGTTAGTTTATACACCTCCCAGTAATATGTAAGGGTTTCCTCTTGTCCGCATTCTTGCCAGACTATATTGTTTTCCTTTTTAAAAAAATCTATTATAGAACCCAAGACAGCTGACAATGGATGACTGTTTAGACGTCAGTCTTCCTCGAAGGGTCAAAGCCACCATAATTTTATCTTTCTGTATCTTTCTAGGCACACTAGGACTTGAATTTTTGTTTTTAAAAGAGATACACTAATAATTAATTAATTAATTAAAATTAATTATTAAAAAAACAGGATTTCTTTGTGTAGCTCTGGCTGTCTTGGAACTCAATCTGTAGACCAAGCTGGCCTTGTACTCACAGAGATCCCCCTGCTCCTGCTTCCCAAGCTCTGGGATTACGAAGTAACAACATTCAGGGTTTCTAAACTGTCATCACTAAATATGCCCTGTATTTCATTAGAATGTCTAAGATGTGCTTGATGGCATATTACTCTTACCCACTTGGAAATCTGAGGCAGGCAAATCCCAAATTCAAATATAACCTAGGTAGAAACTGGGTTCAAAGTCAGTTTGTGAAAATAATTAAAAACCTATCTTAAAAAAAATTTTTAAATATAATAAGGGAAGGGAAACTGTGGCTGGGATGGCTAACTGGTTGGGACATATTGTATGAAAGAACAATCTATTTTTAACAAAAACTAATTAAAAATCTATTACAACTTTATTATAAGGATCTTACAAATAAAAAAGCATCTCACACACGCATAAGTGAAATTAACCATTCCCACAGTTTATACATCTTAATGAACCTCTATAGCTAGAATGGCCAGTCTGAAACAATGGGCCTTCATTTAATTTGTAAGTGTGTGGCGGTGTGTGTGTGTGTGTGTGTGTGTGTGTGTGTGTGTGTGTGTGTGTGTGTGTTTGTATGGATGTGGGTATGTGTGTAGATTTGGGAACATGGAAGGAGAGAGCATCACACGCCCTGGAACTGGAGTTACAGGTGGTTGTGAGTCACAACACGGGTGTTGGGAGCTGAGCTTGGATCCTCTGCAAGAGCAGTGAGTGCCCTTATCACTGAGTCACGTCTCCTGCCACGTTATCTGTTTTCTTCACAATTGTCCCTGACAGTGGTGAGGTGGACTTTCAGTGTAGTTCTGTATTGATGATCAGTGGGACTGAATGGTGTTTCATGTTCATTGATCATTTGTCTACCTTCTTTGGAGAACCGTTGAGGGTTTGTTGCTGCTCTTTGGTTTGGGGTTTTTGTTTGTTTGTTTTATTTCTCTGTATAGTCTAGATATTGATCCTCCATCAAATGTATGGCCAGCAAGAAGTTTTCTTCCATTCTGTAGGCTGTTTCTTTACCCAATTGTTTCCTCCACTAAGCTGAGACTTTTCAGTTACATACGGTCCCATATGTTGATATGTTTCCTGAGTGACTCTTATTTCCTTCTCTTCTGCTAGTGCTCTATGTAAGACATCAAGGGTCACATTGAAAAAGAGTGGACACCCTTGCCTCTTTCCCCGCTTTATTAGAAATATTTTTGAGTTTTTCTCATTCAGTACAATCTTGACTATAGATTTGTCATTTATATCCTTTATGTTTTGGGGTTTTTTTTTTTAATTCTTTGTATCTCCAGTACACATGTAACAGCAGACAACTCTGGTGACTGAATTCAGTCTAAGGGGATCTGATGCTGTCTCGTGGTCTCTGCAGGCACCAGGAACCCAAGTGGTGCACAGACACACAGGCAAGCAGAACAACCATAATTCAGAAAATAGTACAGTAAATACTTTTAAACCTTTTTTAGAATTTGTTGAGATGATCCTGTGATTTCTGTCCTTGAATCCACATACATAATATATTACACTTATTGATTTGTATAAATCAAACTATCTTTGAATTTCTGAAATGAAGCCAACTTGGTCACACTTAATTATATTTTAGTCACATTCTTAAATTCCTTATGCAAATATTTTACTGAGAATTTTTGCCTCTATGTTCATGAAGGAGACTGGCATAGTTTTTCTCATTTGTTATTGTATCTTTGTCTGTTTGGGTATCAGAGTAATATTCATAAAAAAAGAATTTGGCAGCCTTCCTTCATTTTCTTAATGTATGTAAAATAGCTAGGATAAGTTCTCCTTTGAAGTCCTGGTGGCACTTATTCTGTCTTGTCCTGGACTAGTTTCAGTTGGCATTTTTTTTATTACTATTTCTGTCTCATTGGTTGTTAGGAATCTGTTTAAATTGTTTATTTTAATTTTGGTTGTATGCACCTAGAAGTTTATTTTTTTAAACATTTTCTACTCTAACGAGTCTAAGTTTTTAAAGTCCATCCTGATGATTTTTCTGCGTTTCATCTTTATCGGTTGTAACGTCTCCCTGTGTGGGGCATGCGCAAGACTGCGCGTGCGCATGTGGCGCCACGAGAGGATAATAGATGTCGCTATCATTTTCCACATTATTACTTCGAGATAGGGTCTCTCACTGAACCGGAAACTTGCTAGTTCAGCAAGGCTGGCCGGTCAGTGAAAATCTCAGGATCTGCCAGTCCCTGGGGTTACAGACAGACGCAAGCCAGGCCTTGCTTTTTACACAGATGCTGGGGATTCAAATCCAGGTCTTCTTATGTGCACCGTAAGTGCCGTTTTCCACAAAGCCATCTCCGCACTCCAATGACTCCACTTTCATCTCTGATTTTATTAATTTGCATCTTCTCTTTTCTTTACTTTGGCCAAGGGTTTCCCAGTCTTGTTTACCATTTCAATCATTTCATTGATTCTTTGCATGGTATTATATTGTCTATTTCTAGTTCATTGAGCTTCGCTTTGATCTTTATTCTGTCTTTCTGTCAACTAATTTGGGGTTTGCCTTGTTTATCAAGTTCCTAAGGTAGCCCACTAAATTGTTGTTAACCTGAGATCTCTCTGGTATTATAATATAGGAAGATGTAAGATTACTTTTCGCTTCTAGCACTGATTTCTCTGTATCACGTAGGTTTAGAATGTTGTAGTTTCCTTTACAAATTCCTTATCTCTTCAGTGATACATTCATCATTCAGAATGTGTTATTTAATCTCTATGAGTTTGTGCATACTCTGCCATTTCTCTAGCTGTTGATTTTTAGCATTATTCCACTGTGATCAGCTAGAATACGAGAAACTTCGATTATCCTATATTCAGACTTGTGTCCTATTGTACCATCTATCTTAGAGAAAAGGCCCGTTGGTGAGGACAACTGCCTCTCAATAACATTCTGTTGACAAGAACAAACATACTGACGTCATTGACACAACGGCCGTCTGAGATGAGCAGCAAGGAGGTTGGTCTTGAGAAAAGAGCTCAGCTCACAAGCTCTCAGCTCACAGGAGCAGTGACCAGTCAACATCTGAACATGTCACTCAGGGTAGATAGCCCAGTCTTCTCAAGGCTAAGAGCTCTACCATCCTAAGGGAGGGGAACCCAACTTCTCAAACAAGCGGAAACAGTACTGTTCCAGCGGAAGTCGTGTCCACTGGGTCGATGGGGTTGAGTAAACTGCACTCAGGTTGGTGAATGGTCCCAACTGTAAACCGAGCATACAACCATGCTTTATCTAATCAAGATTGAATGTCTAAAGACTTCCCAGGAGTGTTAGTTTCAATCAGTGAACAGCAGAAGACGTGCTTTAAAAAGAAAAAGCCATGAAATACGGGACAGTTTATCAAACATCCTACCACAGAGAATTTTTCAATTCCTTAAATTGGAAGTGTAATAATAAGCAAGCCAGGTATTTTGCCTCCTGACAGAGAGTACCCCACTTTCTAAGAAGCAGATGGCCTGCCTGGTCCGTTCTGCTGGGACAGACTGCTAGGTAGTCTGTTCCCAGAAGAGGTTTATCTTCAGACATACCAGAGGATCCACTGCACTCAACATTCACTTCTCACAGGACAACAGTGTGACTGCTCCTCTGAAGACCCAACAGTCTGAAGGCCTCCCAGGAGATCTGCTGCATCCAGGGCAGCAAATCAGCAGCCTCTCTGCCCCTCTGAAGACTCCACAGTTGGAAGGCCCTACAGGAGGGCTGGTACAGCCAGGGACACAGGCCTACCAGGAGACCTGTGGCAACCCAGGGACAAAAGAGGCAGACTCTAGAGTCACCCAGACCAGCAAACACTAGGGATAACCAGATGGTGAGAGGCAAGCACAAGACCATAAGCAATAGAAGCCAATGTACATGGGCATCATCAGAACCCAGTTCTCCCACCGCAGCAAGTCCTGAATATACTAACACACCTGAAAATCAGAAATCTGACCTAAAATCCTATCTCATAAAGATAATAACGTCCTTTAAGGAAGATATAAATAACTCAGTGAAAGAAATACAGGTAAACAGGTAGAAGCCCTTAAAGAGGAAACAAATAAATCCCTTAAAGAAATACAGGAAAACACAAACAGGTAAAGGAATTGAATAAAGTGGTCTAAGACCTAAAAGTGGAAGTAGAGACAATAAAGAAAACACAAATGGAGGCAAACCAGGAAATGGAAAAACTAGGAAAGAGGTCAGGAATTACAGATGTAAGTATCACCAGCAGAATACAAAAGATAGAAGAGAGAATCTCAGGTGTAGATACCATATAGGAGATTAACACAACAGTCAAAGAAAATTCAAAACATAAAAAATTTCTAACTCAAAACATCCAGGAAATTCGGACACAATGAAAAGACCAAATCTAAGAATAATTGGAATAGAGGAGAACAAAGAATTCCAGCTCAAAGGACCTGAAAATGTCTTCAACAAAATCATAAAAGAAAACTTCCCCAACCTAAAGAAAGAGATGGCTATAATTGTACAAGAAGCCTACAGAATAACAAATAACAAATGGGACCAGAAAAGAAAATCCTCTTGTCACATAATAGTCAAAACACTAAATGCACAGAACAAAGAAGAATATTAAAAGCTGCAAGGGAAACAAGCCAACTAACATATAAAGGCAGACCTATCAGAATTACACCAGACTTCTCAATAGAAACTGTGAAAGCCAGAAGAGCCTAGTCAGAAGTCATGCAGACTCCTAAGAGAACACAAATACCAGTCCAGGTTATTATACCCAGCAAAACTCTCAATCGACATAGATGGAGAAACAAAAATGTTCCAGAAAATATTCAAAGGAAGCTTCAATACCAGGAAGATACCTATACCAAAGAAAAGACAAGATATTAAGCATCTCACGACAAAGCCAAATGGAGAAAACCACAAGCACATAAAGCTACCTACAAAAGCAAATATAATAGGAACCAACAGTCATCTGTCTTAAGTATCTCTCAATATTAATGGATTCAACTCACCTATAAAAAGACATAAGCTAACAGACTGGATACGCAAACAAGATCCAGTATTTTGCTGCATACAAAAAACACACCTCATTAACAAAGACAGACACTATCTCAGAGTAAAAGAATGAAAAAAGGTCTACCAAGTAAATGGTCCTAAGAAACAAGCTGGAGTCGCCATCTTAATATCAAATAAAATAGACTTTCAACCAAAAGTTATCAAGAGTGATGAGGAAGGACACTTCATATTCATCAAAGGGAAAAATCTACCAAGAGAAAATATCAATTCTGAACATCTATGCCCCAAATGGAAGGGCGGCCACATTCATAAAAGAAACTTTGGTAAAGTTCAAAACACGCATTGAACACCACACGATAATAGTGGGGGACTTCAACACCCCACTCTCACCAATCGACAGGTCATTGAAACAGAAACTAAGCAGAGACACAGGGGAACTAATAGAGGTTATGAAACAAATGGATTTAACATATTTCCAGAACATTTCATCCTAAAACAAAAGAATACACCTTCTTTTCACACATCATGGTATCTTCTCCAAAACAGACCATATAATTGGTCACAAAACAACCATCAACCAATACAAGAAGATTGACATAATCCCATGCACCCTATCAAACCACCACAGCCTAAAGCTGGTCTTCAATAACAGAAAAAGCAACAGAAAACCCACACACATGTGGAAACTGAACAACTCTCTACTCAATGATAATTTGATCAAGGATGAAATAAAGAAATTAGGGGTTGGGGATTTGGCTCAGTGGTAGAGCGCTTGCCTAGGAAGCGCAAGGTCCTGGGTTCGGTCCCCAGCCCCAGAAAAAAAAAAGAAATAAAGAAATTAAAGATGTCCTGGAATTTAATGAAAATGTTGATATATCATACCCAAATCTATGGGCCACAATGAAAGCAGTGCTAAGAGGAAAATTCATAGCACTAACAGCACACCTGAGAGCTCTAGAACAAAGAGAAGCAAATTCACCCAAGAAGAGTAGACCACAGGAAATAGTCAAACTCAGGGTTGAAATCAACCAAATAAGAGAACAATACAAAGAATCAGCAAAAACAAAAGTTGGTTCTTTAAGAGAATCAACAAGATAGATAAACCCCTAGCCAAACTAACTAAAGGGCCCAGAGACAGTATCCAAATTAACAAAATCAGAAATGAAAAGGGAGGCATAACAGAAATGGAGGAAATTCAAAAACTCATCAGATCCTACTACAAAAGCTTATTATCAACAAAACTGGAAAATCTAGATGAAATGGATAGTTTTCTAGACAGATACCACAAACCAAAGTTAAATCAAGAGCAGGTAAACGTTCTAAACAGGCCCATATCCCATAAGGAAATAGAAGTCATTAAAAACCTCCCAACCAAAAGAAGGCCAGGGCCAGATGGATTTAGTTCAGAATTCTACCAGACCTTCAAAGAAGACCTGATACCAATATTCCTCAAACTATTCCATAAAATAGAAACAGAAGGAACACTACCTAATTCATTCAATGAAGCCACAATTACTCTGATACCTAAACCACACAAGGACCCTACCAAAAAAAAGAGAACTTCAGACCAATCTGCTTATGAATATTGATGCAAAAAATACTCAATAAAATCCTCACAACCCAAATCCAAGAACTCATCAAACCATCATTCACCACGATCAAGCAGGCTTCATCCCAGGGATGAAGGGTGGTTCAATATATGAAAATCCATTAACATAATCCACCATATAAACAAACTAAAAGAAAAAAATCACATGACCACCTCCTTAGATGCAGAAAAAGCATTTGATAAAATACAACACCCCTTCGTGTTAAAAGTATTGAAGAGATCAGGAATTCAAGGCCCATACCTAACAGCCAATATCAAATTAAATGGAGAGATAACTTGAAGCTATCCCACTAAAATCTGGGACAAGACAAGGATGCCCACTTTCCCCATAACTATTCAATATAGTACTCAAAGTACTAGCTAAAACAATAATACAACAAAAAGAGATCAAGGGGATACAAATTGGCAAAAAAAAAAAGAAAGGTATCACTATTTGCAGCTGATATGATAGTATACATAAGTGACTCCAAATATTCTACCAGAGAACTTCTCCAGCTGATAAACAACTTCAGCAAAGTGGCCAGATATAAAATTAACTCAAATAAATCAGTAGCCTTCCTTTATACAAATGATGAACAGACTGAGAAAGAAATTAGGGAAACAATTCTCTTCCAATAACCACAGATAATATAAAATATCTTGGGTAACTCTAACCAAACAAGTGAAAGGCTTTTATAATAAGAACTTCAAGTCTCTCAAGAAAGAAATCAAAGATCTCAGAAAATGGAGAGAGCCCCCATGCTCATGGATTGGCAGAATTAACATAGTAAAAATGGTCATCCTACCAAAGGCAATCTATGGATTCAATGCAATCCCCATCAAAATCCCAACACAATTCTTCAAAGACATGGAAAGAACAATTCTCAAATTCATCTGGAAAGGCAAAAAACCCAGAATAGCAAAAATAATTCTTAATAATAAAAGAATGGCTGGGGGAATCATCATTCTTGACCTCAAGCTCTACTTCAAAGCAATAGTGATAAAAACTACCTGGTATTGGTACAGAGACAGGCAAGTTAATGAATGAAACAGAATTGAAGACCCAGAAATAAAACCACACACGTACACACACTTGATCTCTGACAAAGAAGCCAAAAATATACAATGGATAAAAGAGAGCATCTTCGATAAATGGTGCTGGTCTAAGTGGATGTCTGTATGTAGAAAAATGAAACTAGACCCATATTTGTCACCATGCACAAAGCTCAAGTCCAAGTGGGTCAAGAACCTCAACATAAAACCAGATGCCCTAAATACAATAGAAGAGAAAGTGGGAAAGAGCCTTGAACTCATTGGCACAGGCAGAATTTTCCTAAACGGAACTCCAATGGCTCACACTCTAAGATCAAGAATTGATAAAGAAAATGTGGTTCATTTACTCAGCTATTAAGAACGAGGACATCCTGAGTTTTGCAGGCAAATGGATAGAACTAGAAAATGTCATCCCAAGTGACATAGCTCAGATCCAAAAAGAATTGCATGGTATGTTCTCACTAATAAGTGGATAGAAACAGTGGGAAATGCTGCAGAAGACGGAGATTCTTAGTTTATAAGAATACCAGAATATGCTAATTACGAAGATTAACCCCTCTGCCCTCCTTTTTTTTTTTTTTCATCATGATAAATGCAAAGCCTACAAAAGCAAGGAATATTTTTGGGAGGCACACCAAGTGTAAAGTGTAGGTGAGTACTTTGCTTACAAAGGAGAAAGTTAAGCCACACTTATAAAAGACCAGCAACATCTTTTTTTTTTTAATCTTCACTCTATACTAGGGAATTAGACTGAGAAGAAAAAAATGTAACACCTTCAGTCATATTATCAAAAAGTGACCTTCTCCGTCCACTATCTCTGGGGCACAGCCCATCTCCCAGTAAGGTTGCTGTCCCAGCTAAACGCAGAAATGTAGTTAGGAAAAACTAATTAACCATTGGAAGGCACATGGAAAATCAATAGAAGAATAGAGTGACCTCCTTCTGCTTGTGGGCTCCTGTCCTCTCTTCCCAAGGGAAGGCAGAATGAACATCCATACTGTGAAGAGTGAAGACGCCACCGTCATCACCTTCCTCATCTCTACAACGTGCCATCACCATGAAGGGGAGTCCACCCACAGCTGTGGTCACGGGTGTCACAGAGCATCGCAGAACTGTGCATGACCTCACTGAGATGTCCCCCAGCAGCCAGGGGTGTGCTGAGGAGAGAATAGTGCAAAGTAAGCCTAGTTTTCAGCAGTAAGAATCCAAGAAATGAATTCCACACCGTGTCCTTAAAATTGATGTGTTTGGTGAAGAAAGATAAAAGATATCTTTCAGAGCATAAAGGTGCTCCTGACAGAGTCCCTACTCATCTACCTGGCCCCTCTCAAAGGCCTGGAGCTGGTCTTCCATGCTGGATCAAAAGCAGTAGAAGAGAACCAACTCTTTCCAGACCATGGTGAGAGCTTAGTGGACTCATTCAGATGTGTGGCTAAGTCTTTCATGTACTGCTGGGTCCTTCTATCACCTCTCAGATTTATCCACACCCAAAATGTGGGACTGGAGATATAGCTCAACAGTTAAGAACACTGGCTGCCCTTAGAGGGTGCTCAGTTCCCAGCACCCACGTGGTGACTCAACATCTTTAACTTCAATTCTAAGGAATCCAATGCCCTCTTCTAACCTCAGTGGACACCAGACATGGTTCACAGCCAAACATGCAGAAAAACTTCATACACACACAAAATAAAAATAAATACTTTTTAAAAAACTGAGTTGCTTATAGATAATGTTTAATCTTCTCGTCTTTCAAATTGGGTCACAAGTTAGTGAAAAGTAGCTAAAATATTATTTATGCATTCAGTGAGTAGGTATTAATTGCTAGTTGTATTCAACTATAAACCGTTCTATAAGAAACTTGAGGACAGGGGGAGGAGGAGGAGCAGGAAGAGAAGGAGCAGAAGGAGAAAGAAAAGAATGAAGTGAGGGAGCGGAGAAAAAGGAGGAGGAGGAGGAGGAAGTAGAGAATGACCGGAGGAGGAGGAAGAGGAGGAAGAAGAGGAAGGAGGAGGGGAAGGAGGAGGAAGAAGAGGAAGGAGGAGGGGAAGGAGGAGGAAGAGGAAGAGAAGGAGGAAGAAGAGGAAGGAGGAGGAGGAAGAAGAGGAAGGAGGAGGGGAAGGAGGAGGAAGAGGAAGAGGAAGGAGGAGGGGAAGGAGGAGGAAGAGGAAGAGGAAGGAGGAGGGGAAGGAGGAGGAAGAGGAAGAGGAGGAGGAGGAAGAGGAGGAGGAGGAAGGGAGCTCTGACCTGTGTTTAGCCTAACTTCATGAGTAAACTGGCAAAAAAGAGCTAGGCTGTTCCCTTCTCTAGGACCAGATGAAGAGCACTAACAACACAAACCCCAAGTGTGACTGACAGCACAGTGCAGTAGCAAAAAGCAAACAGAAGAGGATGTCATCTTTTTAAAGTAGATGACTAGCTGTTTTGGACACAGTAAAGGGACAACTCTCCCTTGTTAAGAGATAGAGTGAGTTAGCCATGGGAAAATGGATCAGAAAACAAGTACCCAGAGGCATGTGCCACTTCTCTGAGTCTGCTAAATGCTGTCACCTGAGAAGGGATGGGCTCCTCTACTGCTGTCCATCTTGTATAGGGGATTAGCTCTCAGGCCTTCGAGAGACTCAGGTAAAGGAACAAAGGATAGGAGTTTATTAAAACCCCTTTACCTGCCTTACCTAATGTGAGGCTTCTAAATGGAAGCTGAGGAGTTGGGCGTCTCCCATTCTAACCAAGGAACCTTACCAAAGCCACAACCACTGTATAAACGGGTGTTTGGGCACTAGGTGTATGTATTAAGTGAGGATATGACTTCTCCAAGGCATGGTTGAGGATACGGGGTTTTTGGGTTTGGGTTTGGTTTTGTAGATATGAGGAAGAGTCCAGAGCAGAGACAATAGTAGACTAAACACAAGCAGTAGACTGAACAGAACCATAAGAGGAGAAGAGGAGCAGAGCAAGAGAGGAGGAGCAAAAGAGAGAGTGGGAGCCAAGAGGACAAAGAGCACAGGGCCGAAATGACAGAGTTCTATAGGAATAAGAAGCTGGGGGAGGGGAAGCCCATGGGCTGGACAAGTTTAGGGTAGGGACTGGGGTGAGAGGGGATGGGAGGAGCCAGGTCCCAGCATGGATTCTGTAACAGGGATTTGCAATGCTGAATTGGAATGCTAATAGGCACTACAGTTAGACATTTGTCTGGAATTGTTTTTGGACTCAACATTCACCAAGAGCAAAGACACAGTACTTGAACATTTCAAAAGGAAAAGCAGCTGATTCCCAGCAACATGATGGCTCTAGTGCTAGGTAGATATGGTACTGAGGGAACATGAATACATTTTGGAACACAGACATTTCCTTGGGAAATTACTGATTAAGAAAGCAGAGAAGGAATTCTTCAGGGACCTAGGACACGTGTGTGTACACACACACACACACACACACTTTGAAACTAAAACCAGAACAAAACAGTTCAGTGAGAAAAAGGTGCTTGCCATCAAGGCTAAGAATCAGAGTTCAATGCCTAGGACCCACACAGCAGAAGGAGAGAACTGATTCCAGAATATTGTCCTCTGACCTCCATGCATGCCCCTTATCATGTGCACACACACTCATGTACACAAATAAATGCTTAAAATTTTTGTAGTGAAATTGAGATTCAATTATCCTATTTGAAATTATCAAGTTTGCAAAGCAAAACAGGATTAACAATAAGGAGGAAATACATCTGTCAATGATTCTATTTTATGTAAGTAGACAAGAAATAAAGGGCAGAGGCTAGACCTACAATATAAAATTATTAAATCTCTAAGAGCTCTACAAATAAGTTTTACAAATTTGACATTATCATAAGAAAATCCCACTCCAGAGGTGTGCATATGACAGAGACAAGTTAATGCGTGGGATGCGAGATAAGAGGTGCTATGGGTTATGGGGAAAAAAAGGGTTAAAGCATTAAAACTGGAAAATATAATGTAATATAGAAAGTACCAAAAATAGACCACATAGGCCCTTGGTTTAATTGCTACCCCCCAAACTCTAAGGTTAGAAATGTGTATTATATCAGGATTGCTTTTAAAAAGTCAGCCATAAACCAGGTAAATGTACTAAAACCAGAACTGTAATGTTGATCTGAACAAAATAACTTCATCATATAAACTGTAAAAGTAAAAGGCACATTCAAATATCTCAGTAGATATAGAAAGGGCCCTTAAAACTACAAATTCAGCTGATGAGATGGCTCAGTGGACAAAGTGCTTACTATATAAACCTGATGACCTGCATTCCATTCCCAAACACAGTTACAGTTAAAAGAAGAACCTCACAAAATCGTCCTCTGACCTCCACACATGAATACCCAACCCTGTCATATACACATACTAACTATAGTAAAATATAGTTTACAAATTAAGAAAAAATAATCGAAATAAGATAATAGTGTTTCAAATCAACCAAAAATAAGTCAAAATGAAACTTAAACACAAAAACAATCATCTAATAATATTGAACATCTACTCATGATTTTAAAACAATAAATTTAAAAATTAGAAACTGTCTCTTAATTTAATAAACAACATCTTAGGAAATACAAATACATTCAGGACGAACATAATTTAAATAATAAAACTCTTCTCATAGTAAAACAGATGGAAACCTCTTAAACCTGGTGCAGACATTTAGAAATGCCTAAAATCATCCTTAATGAGAAAAGAAAAGTGAACATTCCATGTAGGATCAGGAACAATGCAAATGTTTCTCTTCCCATCCTGTCATTCAAGTACCGTGTAGACCCCAAGCAATAAGACAAGAAAAGAAGTTAAAAGCCTGGAGGGAGAAGTAAAATGAATGTTACTTGCAGATGGTTTGATCATCAGCATTAAAATCCTAATGGAATTTTGTTGGATTCTGCTAAAACTTACTAGTCAGTGTGTTGAAATTAAAGACCCATACTTGTTTTTTTTCTATACACTAGAAGGAAAGCTTTTCAACAAACAGTACAGAAAAATTATACCAAAATGTAAAAATATGTCCTTAAACAATGTGTAAAAAATAGATTATGTTAATCATGGAATAAATTAAGAGCTAAAACAGTGTAATCTCTAGTTGGTAACTATACAAGGATCTCTAGTGTAACATTGTTTCCAATAAAGGAACTAGACATAACTACAATTATCTGTTATAATTATTACATAAAATGAAACGCCATCCAGCCCCTTGTTTGTTGGTGATGGGATGTTGCTACATAACTCAGGCTGGTCTTCCACATTCATCTTCCTGCTCCTCCACCAACCAACCGCTGTTAGAATCAAAGCTGCCTGGCATCACCTTAAAAGGTTTTTATTTTCATTCTTTTTTTTTTTTTTTTGGTTCTTTTTTTCGGAGCTGAGGACCGATTTTATTTTCATTCTTAAATTGTACAAAGGAAATGATAACTGTGTTATAGAGTGTTTATATTTATAGCTAATTTATGCAATGTTTCTGAATTTGTGTTTTTGTAAATCTGTATGCTATAGAATGTGTGTGTGTGTGTGTGAGAGAGAGAGAGAGAGAGAGAGAGAGAGAGAGAGAGAGAGAGAGAGAGAGAAGTTTTGCGTAGGGTTTTAGAAGGGGCAGAGAAGTTAGGAGGAAAGATTAATCATCAAATCCAGGACCTCCTGCATGCTAAGCACACACTCTCCCACTGAGCCATGTCCCCAGCTTAGACAAAAATTCTCAAACTTTAGGGAGTGACACCAGGAAGAAGAGGCATCGGGAAAAAAAGGAAAATAATATGTCTTCTTTTACACTTTTTTCTTTTTTGCAATGCACATGTTTACTCTATTTTAAAAGATAAATTAAGGAAAGGGGGAGAAGCGAATGAGAAATCTCTGGAAGGGGAAGTCTTCCTGTCTGGATTTACGGTGAGGTGGGAAAGGGGGTGCGAGAGGCTGGAGAGTGAGTGCATGGGGTGTGGGGGGCAGGGACCACAGGAAGCAGGAGAAGGCCACCCTGAGAAGAGAAGACACAGGGAGGAGCAGGAACCTGAACAGACCCTACCTGAGACAGAAGGGACTGGCAAGTTGTCTAGGAATTCCTCATCCCTGCCCTCAGAGGGCCACCAAGCTTAGGTCCTTAGATCCCACCACACCTCCTAGGCCGTTCTTTTCGGAAGTGTCCCCCACCCCCAACACACACACAAACCAATGTGAGATTCTCACAAGCTGGCCTCAGCCCTTACAGAATATCTTCATTTAGTCCTAATGGAGGTGTCTTACCTGCGACAGGTTCAAATCAAAGCAACCTGCAGCCTGCGCCCGCCCGGACCTCCTAGGGTTGGTCAAGCCTATCAAGTAGGATATAAATAGAAACCTGTCCGGCAACATTCTGTGCTCAGGAGACTGACGCCATTGCAGAATATTGCTATTCAGAAGCCTCTTCGAGATGGTAGGTAGAGCACAGTATATATAAGCCACAACTCAGGAAAAAGGTTTTCAAATCTATAGAACTTTTAGGAAGAGGAGCATTTTAAAAGGCAGAGGGAACATACATATTGTATATTATCATACATTGTCATATAGCACACATATAATAATATATACTAAATACAGCGAACATCCATAGATATGCACAGTGAGAACACACATCCCTGGCAGCCATGAACACACAAGGGAATAATTCCTGACCTAAACACAAGCTAGCACCACATGGTCATACTGCCAGAGTAGGAACTGATTTCTTCACCACAACTTATCTGCACACTGATAGGACCCGTTCAAGCAAGCTCTGACGGCATCTCTTCGGAAGGCTGCCCTCATGTTCCTGCTGACAGGAACCTTCCTTTGATGGCCCCACTGATTAGATACTCTTTCCTAGTTCTTACCGCATGGCCTGACATTTCACTGGTTGCACATTGGTCTTCTCCGCCAGTGAGTTCCCTGTACATAGAGGCCATGCCTTAGTCCCGTACTCTGACCTATAGGTAAATAGCTATCAAACCAATGCTCAATAGATGTTCCATACTGGAACAAAACCCTGTGAGGGTGATGGTGTAAATCTCAAAGCTCGAGAGGTCAAAGTTGGAGGATCAGAAGTTCAAGGCCACCCTGGCTATGTAGGGCATTTAAGGCTAGTCTGGACTACATGAGATGCCATGCTGGCTAGTTTTTATGTCAACTTGACACAAGCTAGAGTCAACTGTGAGGAGGGAGCCTCGCATTAACTTAGTCAATAAAATGACTCCATAGATCAAGCTGTAGGCAAGCCTGTAGGATGTTTTCCTAATTGTGACTGATGGGGGAGAGCCCAGCCCATTGTGGGTGGTGCCATCCCTGGGCTGGTGGTCCTCAGTTCTGTAAGAAAGCAGGCTGAGCGAGGTATAAGGAGCAAGCCAGTAGGCAGAACCCACCCAAGCCTCTGCATCAGCTCTGTCTCCAGGTTTCCACCCTGTTCCTGCCTTGGCTTCCTTCAATAGGCCATGACATGTAATATGTAAGGCAAATAGACCCTTTCCCCCCAAACTGCTTTTGGTCGTGATGTTTTATCAAAGCAATAGAAACCCAAACTAAGACTGAGTGTGTCTCAACTAAACAAATACCAATTAGATTTTTCTCCTTGAAAATAAAACCTTGTTGGTCTAGGTAGATGGCTCAGCAGTTAAGAGCACTTACTGCTCTTGTGGAGAACCTGAGTTCCATTCCTAGGACCCAAACCAAGTAGGTCAGAACCACCTGTAGTTCCAGCCCTAAGGAATCTGATGTTCACTTCTGGCCAGGGCGCCTTCCTTCACATGCTCCTACCTACACATAGACGAACACATATACATATGCTTTTTTAAAAATTACAAATCTTTGTAAACACTGATTCCATGCAATATTAGTAAACTAGAACATTTACTAAATCCTACAGTTCAAATACTATCTTTCTTAATGAACATATTTCTACTGTTAGGCATGGTGACGCACACATTTAATGCCTCCTAGCATTCAGGAAGCAAGGCAGGATGTTCTCTCCGAGTTCGATCATGTCTTAACGTGAGCCAATCATGGGGCTCAATGCCTCTGAGCAGGGCAGCAGATGACTTGAGGTGGGGAGGTCTGGCATTTTGTACTCAATAGGAGCCTGGAAGTGAGGGCCGTCAGCTGTGAAAGTGCTTTGGGTGATGTGTGGGAGCAATGGCCAGGGTAAGAAGTCCGTCCCTGACCTACTAGTCAGGACTCTGGAACATTCATGGGTGTCCCAGTCACCCTATTCACAGAACCGCACCCCTTGGGCAACCAGGCTCAGCCAATAGTTGCTCCGCCTGGGTCGCTGCTCCGAGCTCCGGAGAGTCCTGGGTCCTGAGCTGGCAGGACAAGGAAAGTGGATGCACGCTAAGTCTGATTTACAGAGAAAGCAGATAAAACGACAGTTTTCATAGGCTGGTCATTTGTCCTATTGCCCTACTCTCACAAAATAGCTTCTGTGGATTGCAGTCTTAACACAGACCTTACTTGTAGAAATGCTCAAAAAGCCAAGAGTAACTGGAAAAGCACGAATAATCCGTCACAACCCACTCTGTAAAACACTTGGTTTGCCTCACTTCTTGCGCTCCAGGATGGAAAGCTAACAAGTGGTAGCATAAATCAGAAGAGAGGGACAGGAAAGGTGGCTCAGTGGTAAGGAGAACACGGTGCTTCTGCAGAGGACTCAGCTTCAATTCCCAGAACCACCACGGCCACTCACAAATCTCCCCGTAACTCCAGAAGCTCTGATCACTTCTTCAGACCTCCCAGGGCATCAGGATAGACACATGCAGGCGAAACTCATGCTCATGAGATTAATAAATCTAAATATTTTTATCAAAATTAAAAAATGCTATGATTAGGTCGAGGAATCTAAATGAGCAAGAGGGATTAATTAACCCCAGCAAATCCCAAATTGCTTTACGGATAGGCAACCTGCTTATGAAGGCCTGCTTCTAGGAGAAAGTGCTGTCAGCTCCATGCTGAAGACACATCTGTAGCGTAAACACCTGTCACCACTGCCACCGTAAGTCACATTAGAAAAAGATGACCCTGCAGCAAGGGAACGCAACCTTTTGCAAGACGCATGGCTTGGCAAGCAGAGCATGTCTGACTCTGGACCTCTTATCACCTCAGCTACCCCTCTGTCAGCTGCTCTTCCTGCCCCAGCCCCCTGCACCGCATTCCCACACAGCTGTCTGCCATGGGGTCTTGTGAACCGTGTGAGTCCATTAAATAACTATTGCTTTTATAACAGGGCCCTAGGATCTCCAGCATCCATCCACACAGGCCCTTCAGATCTGCCGCTCTTGTCCTCTTAACGCCTCTTGCTGTTGACCCTTCCTCAGCTTCTCTTGGGTCCAATACCCTTGTAATTCCTTTGACCACAAACCACTGTCCCATTCCCTTCTTGCCAGGGCTTCCCAACCTCATTTAACTCATCTTCAGAGGATGCTTCTAGAACCATTGCCATAGTGTGGATTCTGATATGTGGGCTGGCACTGACATCCTGTCTCGGTGCCTCCACAGAAACACAGTGTTAGCACAGACATCAAGAGGAAGGGGACCACGAAGTGGCAGGAGAAGATGTACAGTTCCCTGAAGTGGGAACTTCCTGAGGGGTTGAGCTGCAAAAGACATGAACTTGCCTTTGCCTTTTAGTCGTTTCTCCTAACCCAGACCTTTGGTTGGGTGGAAGGCCAACCTTTTGGGGAGAGGGGACTAGGAGTGGCATGCATGACTCCCTCTGACAAGGGAGACAACGGGGCTAGAAGAAGCAACAGTGGTAGTGGCATGGTGTATCCTTCCTTCCATAAGGATCCATGTCCCCACTGCTTATGAGGGGCTAATGACCATGCGGGCTGACTCCAGAGCAGGAACGTGAAGCATTACTTCCTTAAGGGACACTGGCACCAGGAACAGCAGCCATGTAGATCCCGGCAAATCTCTAAAGTCTCTTTGCCTTTAACACCCTCCCTCCCCTCCGTCTGGAAAATGAAGTAGCTGAACTAGTCTCTCAAAGTTTATTGTAGTCCATCCTTGCTGAGTTGATCAAACCTGGGGCTGTTGACCCCGAACCTCCAAGAGAGACACCCAAGCTTGAAGCCACCGATGCCCAGGTTGACTTCTGAGTTTCCTTATACAATGGCCGATGGATTTTAAACGCTAAACATCAATAATACCAGGAGAAAGAGAGATTTGTGACATAATGCGATTTGCTTAATATTGTTCAGATTGCTACCTAATTCACAGGCCAGTCACGACGTAGCCACCACTAAGGAACAAAACGTAGCCATAGCCATGACAATGATTAACTAAATGATCAGATTTTTCACTTCCTTACCAAAGCCTAGGGAAATCTGAGCTGTGGCTGCCTTAAACCTCTCTGAGTGAAATACGTTTAAAAGCAACTGCAAATTACTGATGACTAATGCCCTCCAATTTGGCCTCAAGCTGAGAGACTATGTGCAGAAATAAAGTGTTTTATATTCCCACAGGCTTGCTCTATCAAAGACTGCAGGGGACAAATCAAGTGGCTGTGAACATGTTAGGTGCACGTGTGTGCTCTCTGTGAGCTATGTCCATGATGTATACAGGGGTCACAGTTGTGATTGTGTGGCTGTAAGGCACATGTGGTGTATGTATATGTATGTTAGTGTGGAAATCAGTACTGAAAAAGCACATTTCCCCTATTTAATGGGAGCTCAACAGCTCAGACAAGGGCAGAGCTAGCTCTGAGGATCTGGGAGGCCTAACAGGGGCCCAAGGCCAAAGCCCCTCTCTCTCTCTCTCTCTCTCTCTCTCTTTCCCTCCCTCCCTCCCTCCCTCCCTCCCTCCCTCTCTCTCTCTCTCTCTCTCTCTCTCTCTCTCTCCTCCCTCCTCCCTCCCCGCCCCCCCACACACACATATACACCAGTTGCCTTTCAGCCAGGGTAGCCACATCTGCCCTTTGCAGAAAAGCAATCTCAAGCGAGCCCAGACGAAAGCTTGAAGGAAGATAACTGCAGCTCACGTGGATGACCTATTTTCTGGATCCAGCTTTTGTGCAGCTCTCATTTCTTCAGAGAACGGCAGACCTTTTCAGGCCCAGAAAACAAAGCAGACTGCATTGACTAGAATGTATGGAACACCGTCACATCACCAAAGGACTTTCTTTAAAGATTATTCGGTGCATGTGTGTTTTGTGTCAGTGTTATGTCATAAGTGTGTTATTGATTTCTGAGCCATCTCCCCAGCACCAGAGGAAAGGCCTTGCTTCCCATCCAGGTCCTGAGTGGGTTAGCCTCAGATGACTATTATGGGAGGGACTGACACATCCATCAAATCCTTGCTGACTTTACTTCCCCATTAATCAAAAGATTAACTTGAAGGCAACAAGCAGTGAGTGAACCTACTGTGTGTCACATCAGCACATCAGGCACAATGACAGCCACTCTTGAGGGGTCCCCATGCATGTCATTTGATAATTTAAATTCTTTATGTCCGAACTTCAGGGGGCAAAGGCCCTTCCTTCCCAGCACTGCCCAACCAAAACAAATCATCTCCGAGTTCTGGGCTCAGTCGCTGCAGATCCAGTTGACAGGGTCTCTTTAGAATTACAGATGTGACAGGACCCATAGCATTATTAGTGGGTAGTCTCTGAAGTTGGAGGAGCATCTGATAGCTTTCAGTGACACACCCTGGGATGTTTGTAGAGGACTGAGGTAAGGAGAGAAAATGGAAGCCAGGAATAGGAAGCCAGGAAGCTTCCCTTCAGGTCAGCATGCCACCTGAGACCCTCGAGCCCTATCCGAATCCTGCAGAGCCGCAGGAGCCCAACAGTGCTGTGTCTGATGAGCCCACAGATTCACAGGAAGCAGCTGATCAGCTCAGGATCAAGGCTCAAGTTGGAGGACGTGGACGTGTTCTGGAGGACGCAGTGAAGTGGTTGGTGTGGACACAGAACACACAGAGCCCAGGGATGCACAGGAGGATGCAGAAGGCAAGATCGTGCCTAAGAGACCAAGTGCCTTGCTGCTATTGGTCAATAATGATCTCTCACCTTTTCATTTACTGCTATAGGGATCTTATATCTCAACATCAATGGACTCAATGATCTTAAAGGGAATGTGGGAGCTGGGGCGATGGCTCAGTGGTTAAGAGCACTTGCTGCTCTACCAGAGGACCCAGGTTTGAGTGACAGCTCCCACACTGCAACTTCAGTTCCAGGGTAGTTAGTGCCTTCTTCTGGCTTTCACAGACACCAGGCAGACATGTGGAACACAGATGGACATGCAGGCAAAACACCCATACGCATAGAATAAAGAGAAAGAAAGGATGTGTTCCCCATCTCTGTAGTACCTACCGAATACATAGCAGTCACACACAGGCTAGCTCAGAGACGCAGGCTGCCATCACTGGAATTAATGTATTCACCATCTTGTCTGCTTGGGAATAAACTAAAGACTATGAACAGGATGCTAACCAGACCAGTCTGGTTCCAGAAGAGGGATCATAAGGACACTGAACAGTAGCACTGGATTAGAGTTCAACAGTCCCATTGGGGCAGAACTTTCCCACAGCATGCATGGGGAGCTGAGATCTTTACTTTAGAAGTGATAGGAGAGCTACTGGTGAAGGGATGCTGGGAATCTGGTTTAAGAATGAAAGGGAGGGAGGGCAGATCAGGGAAAACAGCAGGGTCCCAGATCAGCAGGGAGTTACAGCCTGTGAAACAGGGACACAGAAGGTCACAGTCTGCCCAAGCTGAGGGTAAAGATACCAGCTGCCCCTGCACAGGAGTGGCCCAACAGACTGCACTAGGATTGTCCCTGCCTTCCTAGAGGGTTTGGGCCTGGTAATAGACCTGCCTCCTCCCTCCTCGCCTTAACCGGAACAGTACTTCTTAGCTCAGAGGGACCTCTAGAGAGAGAAATGGGATCCTGAAAGAAGTTAGCCAGCCGTCTACTCTGCTCCACACCAAGCATTTCCACAGTAAAAACTGAGGTCCCAGTCCCAGTGTGAGAGCAGCTGCAGCCTGGCAGCCATATCCCTAACTCCTCAGCCAGATAGAATCTATGCATTTTAGATTTGCTTGGGCTACTATCCCCAGTGGAGCTAACAACAAAAGCACCATAGAAGCACGCGTGTGCGCATGCGCAAGCACACACACACGCACACGCCCCATACACCTTACCACCAGCAGCAGCAGCAGCAGCAGCAGCAGCAGCAGCAGCAGCAGCAGCAGCAGCAGTAGCAGCAGCAGCAGCAGCTCAGAATAGAGCTTTGAAAATGCCCCAAACATCACATAGCATCATATAGACAGGGACCTACCATACCTCGCCAGAGCCTGTGCTAGGTGTGGGACCACATAAAATTAAAATAGATCGATGATCAGATGAATGAATGAATGAATGAATGAATGAATGCAGTTTTATTCCACAAAACAGGTAATATACCTGACAAATGAGGGTATGAGATTCATTTTTTCCTAGTAAAAATAGATTTTTTTCATCACACTGGTTCATAATCAAATATGCTCATGTGTATGCACAAGAGCAACCTCCAACACTCACAGTGTAGAAAGGCTTGGTTCTCCAGAAGGGAGGGCCATTGAAACCAACTTCCTTGTAGTTTTATGGAATTCCAGCTACTTGGTGGCTGAAAAATTGCAAAGGGAGACAAAAGTGCTAACTTCTGGCTTTCCCCCTCTAGGTCCTTTCTCCTAAGAAGGTCCTATTACATTTCACTCTAAACAGATGCATTTCAGGCAGAAGCGAATCATCCATTTTCTGCTCTATTTTACTATCCACATTTTCATTTCATGGGTTTTATTCCTCAATTCCAAATGACATTCTAAGTCAAATGAGAATTTGACCAATGTCACCAACTAATAGCTTGTTTGTGGTTTTTTTGTTTTGTTTTGTCTTGTTTTTTAAATAAATCTTAGTGGTGAGAAGAGGGCACTGGGTATTAAAACAGGATAGGCAATGTATGCAGTGACAGATTAAACACTATATGAATCAGAAACATACCTATATCTGTTGCCCACATATATGCTCAGTGTTAGACATGTGAAGACCATGCCTGTGCTCACACAGACACAGAAGGAGGAGAGACCTGCTGAGGACTGTGGCTTCCAGGTGGTTTATGTAACAAGGCAGCAGCTTTAGAGAAGCCTTCTCCCACCATCTTAAATACTTAAAACTGTGTGACACTGTCATACCCGTTCCCTAATCAGACTTTGGATGAGATTGTGTTGAAATACTTTTAGAATCCACATTTTTAAAAGAGTCCTTCTAATCCACCCTTTAATCGAAGGACGGTGTGTCTTATTCTGTCAAAAAAAATATGCAGTGGTGCCTAGGACAAGACCACTGGTCTCATGAACGTTTGGCAAAGAAATATAGGGTGTTATAAGCATTGGGGATAGAAGCCCTGTGGTGGTTATCCCTCTGGGACACACTGAAAACATCTGGGGAGATTTTAACATCCTTAGCCTCAGGTTCCAGCCTTGGGAATTCTAGTTCAATTGGTCTGGGCTACAGCACTGAGAAGCTTTGGGTATTAAAGCCTCCCAACCAAAGAGACAGGGTCTGAGGATCCTGGTGTGTTCCCCAGTCCTAGCCAGCGGGAGAAGCCCTGCAGACTTGTTCAACAGACTGTCAGGGTCCTGACACTCCCTGAGGATGAAGACCCCAGAGTGTGCATCTCTTAGGAGTTAACAAGAGATGTGGGAGCATACCATAAGAAATGGCGCACCAGGGATGGTGGAGGAAGGGAGGATGATCTGTGCTCTGTCGAGGAGAGCACCATCGAAAGGCCCAGGGAAGAGGCTGAATATGGGCAAGAGACTTCCTGGAATCAAGGGTTTCCTGTAGCGCCAGTTTATCTGCAGGGCAATAGATCAGTGTGCAATGAGGTCTAAGGGCAGGTGGGTGTCTACCTAGTTCTGGCATCTGTAGTTTTCAGTGATGGAGAAATGACTTCTCCAGACGAAAGAGACAGATCCTCCCCACCCCTCTTGCCTGTTTGATGTTTTATTTTTCAATTACATTTCACCAAACTTCACAAGCTGTCCTTGAACTCACTCGACAGTCTAGGTGAGCCTTGAACAGGCAACCTTGCTGCCTCAGCCTCCCGAGTGGCTGAGATGACAGACGTGGCTTACAAATATCCTCTCGAAGGAATCCACGCAGCAGGAATGTCCCATGAGTTGGCCCTTAACTCTCTGATCACTCAGACATCTAGGCTGGATTATTTTTGAAAGACAGGAAACACTTTGTATGTATGACGTTTCATGTCTCCGTGGTCCCCTTGCAAATGCCACCTCCTCCAGTTCTTACAGAACTCCCGGAACGAGGGCTGAGAGCATCAGTTAGTGTTAGAGGACTTGTCTAATATGCCCCAGGTCCTGGGGCTAAACCACCACTGCCATGGAAGGGAAAAAAAAGGAGGAGGGGGAACAGAAAGAGGGAGGGAGGGAGGGGATAGAGAAGGAGGAAAGGAGGGAGGGAAAGAGGGAGGGGGATAGAGAAGGAGGGAGGGAAGGAGGGAGGGAGGGAGGGAGGGATGATAGAAGGAGGTCCATAGGCCTCTACTGTGTGCTTTCACCAAAGCTCTAGCCAGCTAACCACTCCTGCTCCCACCTGCCTCCCCAATCCCCTCCCCACTCCCACCTCCCAACCCCCACCTCGTGAGCATTTTTCGAGACCGTAACACTTTACACTCATATGTCTCTACTTAGTGATTTTAGGTTAAAGTCACTGCTGGAAACATGACTTGAGCATGCAAATGGTTTCTGCAACCCATTTAGGAAAAGACATAGCACGACTAGATAACCATCTGAAGACAGTCCCCGCCCCCCCACCCCACCCACCCCCACCCCCGCATGTGAGCTGTCTGCAGCCCTGGCTCTGCTGTCTTTCTCTTCCTCACTTAGGTGCTGAGCAGGGCTTCCGTGGTGCGCTCCCATCTACCTGACTTGCCGTCTCAGGAAGACCAATTAATTAGCTTCTTAATTCTCCTAAGTACCTCTGGCCCTCTCTAACTGCCCATCACAGAAAAGCTTTCATCTCTCAGTCCTTCCCAGTCGGGAAAGGCTACATACACTTGAAGACATGCTGTCTGCCCAGGCCAGCCCACACCTGCTATTCTTCAACCCAGAGAGGTTTCCTTGGCAACCATCCACATCACTACCCCCACCGTTCCTGCTTGGTAAGCCCTGGTATTAGCAAAGAACACGACCTCTTTATCGGGATTCGGGATCTGAAACGTTCCTTTCACAATGCCCACGCCCTTGCCAGACTATATTTCCTTGCAGACTGGGATAGCGCCTAACACCAACTGTTCTTATCCCAGTGTCTGGCAAGGGTTCTCAAAACATGTTTGCTGGGTGAGTGGATGTGGTTTAGCAAGCTCCTTTCTGTATGCAAGACTTTAAGTACCCAAAGGGCTTACGCTTATTGGGTATTTAAAAACAAACTTGACAAAGCAGTTTGCAAACAGGCATATGGTGGTTACCTCAGAGGAGATATGGAAAATGTGAGCATTTGACTTCCTCTGACTCCATTTAAAGAATCAACAATGCATTAGGACGGCTGTCTAAGAACGCAACACAGAGGAACCTTACTGCCTCACACTGGGGTTTCAAGTGGGCAATTGGAGAGGTTGTGCATTGCTCAAAGTCTCCCAGCCAAAAAAAAAAAAAAAAAAAAAAATTAACAGAAGCTAAAAACCCAGCCAAAGGCTCTGCTCACAATGTGTGTGAGCCCTAGTTCATCTGGGCTTCATCTGCCCAGAGAAAAGGACAACTCTTTGAAACCATCACACAGCCATAGTTGCACACCAGGCTGACCACTCTTCCATAGGTCACATAAAACCAAATGTAGCAGCAGCCTTTAAGATGGCAGGTACCGTATCAATGCACACTAGCGAGACTGAATGAGTGCGTTGCTAACAGATACACGGAATGCTGTGAGAGAGGAAAAGTCTCAGAAGAAGCACGACACTCTGACACTCATTTGGAATCAAATATCACTTCAGCATTTGAAGAGAATTCAGATAATGTGCTTCCTCATTTAATAAGACAAAGAGGTTCTAATAGGTCACATAGGCGTCTAATACAAGAGTGATGCTCTTAGCCAAGTCAGAGGTAAATTTAATTTTGTGTTAGCTTAGGCCCCGAATAACACTTCAGCATCCTAAAGGACTCGCTATTAAGTCTCCAACGAGAGCAGCCGATGATGAACGGGCAGCTTTGCAATTTAATTGAGACATGAATTCCTACAGGATCCTTGCACTGTACCAAAGGATTTTCCGTATCTGTTAGTATCGAGAATTCCCCCCTAACTTTCAAAATTAACTCCGATAGAAGAGAAATAAATCAAACTTATATAAGATCTATTAGATGTCGGGCTGTTCTTTCCCTGGCAGAAATTCTAATCCTTTTTTTTTTCTTTTTCGAGAAAAGATTAATGACCAAAGCAACTTAGTCTAAGATTAAAATTCTTCATTTATATTAAATTTATATCGTGTGTCGCATATATCAATTCCAGAGGGGTAATTTTCTGTGTTGAATTATTTATAGTCTTTTGTAATAAGATAGCTGATAAACTTTTAAATACTCATGTATCAACGTAATTCCGAGATGGTAAGTGAGGCAATACGGACAACAAAAATCCTGGGACCCTGCAGGATTCGTGTTCGTCTTTTTGTCTACTCGCACGTACGCTCGCTCACTGACATAATTGTGTCTGCACTATGTGGTGAACCAAAATGATCGTAAGGAATAATGAGTGATGGTGGCTATTGAATGGTGAATACATAGAATAAATTCTGTGACTTAAGATGACAAATCAGATAATGTCCACTGTGGTAGAGAGAGCAATAAATTATCCAATTATTTGGGTTGTCTATGAATTTTAATATACCTGACCCTGTTATTGTCATTTCTCTAGGAAAGTCTGCCTGGTGTTTGATTTCTGCTACCATCCTAAGACTCTCGTGGTACAAATAAATATTAACTACCATATATTCATCTGCAAAACAATGGGCTGCGTTGTGACATCTTCATAAATCTGCATCACGGACTTCGCTCGCCTTCCTCCCACCTACAAACACGGCTTCACTTGGCCATAAGGACTCCCAGTTAAGACACAGCTATCAAAGAAGAAGAGGAAACTTGCTCTGGGTTGGTTAACAGTCACCCCTTCCATTAGTTTCCATGGCTGCTGCACATTTATACAAATTTCATACTTCAAACCAACACCAGCTCGGTCCTGTGCTGACGGAGGGCAGACGTCAGCAGCGGATCTGAGTAGTCATGTTCCTCCTGGAGGCTCGGGTGAGAATCTGCCTTCCCAGCTCATGGCCCCTCCATCTTCAAAGCCAGCGGTTCTCAGACTCCACCCTTGACTATGGCTTCCCTTTCTTCCTCGATGGACCATGTGATGACAGTGAGCGCTCTAAGGTAATCTCCTTATCCTTCCTTTAACTACAACTATAGCTTTGTTTGCCATGTCTTGTGGCACATAACAGTCTCAGGGATGAGGATACAGGCATCCCCCAGGGCCATCACTCTCTACCACACCTCCCAATTCTATAGTTGGCATACTGGCTGGATGGTCTTGTGTGTCAACTGGACACAAGCTACAGTCATCGGGAAGGAAGGCGCCTCCATTGAGGAACTGCCTCCATGAGATCATTCTCTCAATTAGTGATGTATAGAGTCTGTTTTAGACCATGGTGGATGGTGCCATCACTGGGCTAGTGGTCTTGGGTTCTATAAGAAAGCAAGCTGAGTAAGCCATGGGGAGCCAGCACCCTTTCATAATTCTGCATCAGCTCCTGCCTCCAGGGTTCTCTGCCTTGTTTGAGTTCCTGTCCTGACTTCCTTCAATAATGAACAGCAATATGGAGGTAGGTGTAAGCCAAATAAACCCTTTCCACTCCAACCCGCTTCTTGGTCA
This sequence comes from Rattus norvegicus, assembly GCF_021556685.1. NCBI lineage: Eukaryota > Metazoa > Chordata > Mammalia > Rodentia > Muridae > Rattus > Rattus norvegicus. The sequence goes on along the minus strand of NC_141536.1, from coordinate 54,066,227 downwards.
TGGTGTCTCATTGCAGTAAGAGAGACCCTGTCTAGGAGAATAGTGTTGCGTGCTGTCCCAGAGGTGCTGTGTAGAACTGGACTATAGAACATACTTGGGGGATGAGGGAAACCACTGCTTGAAGTTTGGCTTTAGCCACTTGCTGGCTGTGGGAAGCTGATCCGTAGACTCAAACTCTCTGAGTTTTTAATCTGTGAACAGAAGCCCATGCTTTCAAGGATTAAAGGAAAGATGAGCACAAAGCAATTAGCTCCCAGTCCACTGTAAGACTTGAATACACAAGAGTGCCCGTCTCCCTACATGTTTAAAGGTACAGCAGCTTGTAACAGACTACATTCTACTGTATTGGCATGTTAAAGAGAGCGAAGAAAAAGACAGTTGAATAGTAGATTAGTGGGTCTGTTGGACAACACCTTTAAACATTCAAAAGACTGAAGCAGTTTAAATGCAACCTAATAAAACCGTAGATCTTTTAAATTAGTCTATCTCAGTATTGATCCTCATTGTTACAGTAGCGTGCATGCATCCGTGCATGCATGCGTATGCATGTGCGTGTGCCTGTGTGTGTGCGTGTCTGTTTCATTCAGCACATTTTAAGAGCAGATCTGCTGCAGCTAAGTTTGGGGCTATTACAAGCAGCTGCTATGGGTCTCGTACAAAGCTATTTTGTGTGTAGGAGGGAACACTTTCCTATTTTGTAGATAAATACCCAGGGACAGAATTGTTGGTTTGGCTTCTTATTTTGCTTCAATTAAACTTTATGCTCCCCCCCCCCCCGCCAGCGTGCCACTAAGTTTGCAGCATTTAAAAATCTAACCCACAAATCAAAAACAGAGCCAGGCAGTAATGGAGGGAGGGCATGGGAGTCTTGTTCACTCCACCTACCTCACACAGAGCCCTCCAGAAGGTTGGCTAATGTCCTTCACCACCACCAGGATCCAGGCGATTCTGCCCATGACACCCACACCCCCTACTGCCCCCCACCTCTCCCCATGCTTGATTCTCTTCCTGCCTGTATGGCAGGGCATGTCAATCAGCTTCTAGAAGACACTCCTAGCAAAGCGTCTCACAGGAATCCCAGGCAACAAGGGCAAAATTTCAAAGAGCTGTAAGCAGAATTCAGGGTTCCAAGAAGGCTGGAGATTATACAAAGGCCATTGGCCTTGCTGGTCAGGGCTGACAGTGGGCTTCACATTTGCAGTGGAAACAGAAGCCAGCCTGTAGATGAACAGAAAGCACACAGACACAGCTTGCTCATATATGGTGCTGGAGAGTGAGTCATGAGACCAACTGAAATTAGGAAAAAGAGACGCTGGAGTCATTTTTTCAGCAAAGGCTAAAGAAACAGATCAGGGCACCAACGCCTAAGGTGCAATATCGTGTCTCGTTGATGAAATATTTATACCTATTTGTCACCAAGCATGGACTTCACCTTTCAGAAGCTTTAATGAATAAGTGGGGCCTGTAGGAATGTGCTCCTGGGCCCGGGTCAGGATGACGCAGGCTTGTGTTTATACACGCAAGTCATCTTAAAATTACAAGCGCTGGAGGACTCTTCTGACCCCTTTTGATTGAATCCAACTGGCATAAAAACAAGTAATTGGAGTATTAAGAATCAATTAACGGTGAGCCGGCTGATTGCCGTTATACCTTTAATTAGCAGTATTGGCTTCAGAAGCGTGGGCCTTGGTCTGCAGCTAGGAGTGAATGGATTGCACAGCCACCAGCTGACATTTTGAGAACCTTGATACATCATCACTTTTTCCAGATGCTAATTAAGATCTATATCTCCCACCGTATTAATACTGCAAAGGCCTTCGTGACAGAGACAGGGGAGGGGGGCGGGGGCGGTTTCCACCGCCTTTGTTTAGTTCATTCCCCGTCTGGGTGCAACAGTAAACAGCATCAGGGAGTCAGCTGGGAGAGGAGCTTCTTACATTCCTTCCACAGACTCCCATCAAAGGACCCCTTGGCCCAGGTCATTGAGCCAAGTGGCAGGGGGGGGATGGGGGGGACAGTGCTGAGACAATAGGGCGCTCGCCCTAAAGTTAAGAAGATGGGGGAGGGGAGATGCAGACACACCACTGCACCAGCCTGGGAATGACAAGGGGGTAGAAATGTCAACCAGAGCACAAAATGGAGTGGTTCTTGCCGACCTCTTTATGTGTGTTGTCACAACCATGCAGCTGGTCTTCCTCAGACCACAGAGCTGGAAAGGGGCCTTTTGTCCTGGAATTCCAGGAGCAGCCAGTGCACCCGTGTGATGAAGACAGCTCATCCAGGAGCGAGTGTCCCCATCCAGACTCGGATAGAGCGAGAGTCCAGTCAGAGAGAGTAGTGTGCTCTCTCACAGTTTCTCTGTTCTTCCCGTCTCCCGGGGACAACTGTCATTTCCACAGATGGGTTCTGCTCTTGTTAACATAAACACAAATCCAAGTCATTCTGAAACCATTTTAAAAGCTCTTTTCCAGGTCCTTTTCTGAGGTAGGTATGGTGGCACATTAGCAGGCCCAGCCTTTGAAGAGCTGAGACAGGGGCATCGCTTGAGCCAAGTAGGTTAAGACTAGCATGGGCAATATGACCATAATAAGAATAGTAACCATCACCTTCAACAACAACGCAGACTCCACTCAAGGAGATTTTGTCTAAAGTAGCCCCTGATATTATTTTGATACTAGGGATCACCAGTCTGCACCTCAAGAAATTCAGCCCCACCCCCACCCCCAGCTGAGGCAAGTAGCTTCCCCTAGGACCTAAGTAATGACAGCAAACGCTGGTGTGTGACACCTAAAAGCCAGGTACAGTTCCAGATATTGGACGTATGCAAACAGATGTCATCCATTCTGTCCTCTAGGTAGTGGTTGGGGTTGAGGACTGAATTAGCTTTCTCAAGGTTCACTGACCTTGAACTCAGACTCTCTGACACTAACGTCCTCACAGCTACTACCCCTGAACCCAGATGGGTACCCAAACAACCGTTCTCTCCAACACCATGCTGCGTTGATGGTTGTAAGTCTCCAGTCAGGACTTCAATCAAGGCCTTTGCTGATTGCCAGGGAACATCAGGGATCTTTCCAGAAAGAGCTGGCTCATTTCAGACTTCCCTTGTCACTAGCTCTTCTTAACTGAACTCTCCACTTGCTCAAGGCACCATGGGAGATAAGAAGCCCCACATCAGCACGGCAGTTCGGCTTAGCGTTAGCCAGCTCTCCCTTCGAGTGTTTACAATGATGTGTGTAAGTAGCAATTCCAGGAAGGCCAGGACAACCATAACCTGCACAACGGGTAACTGAGTGGGTCCTGGAGACCCCAACACTACAATCCCAGTTGCTTCACTGCTGAAATTCTGAGTCTTCTGTTTTTGAACTGGTTTGGAGATGGAGCTTGTCAAGGGAGTTTCAGGGAACTGAAAGTTCCAGATCATTAAGAAGAAATCTGGGGAAGTCGAGTTCACAGAAATGAGCTCAAAAAACAAGAAGCTCTGTCCACAGATTCAAGTATTCCCATCTGCACAAGAGACTAGCCTTAGTGAGACATTTCTCTTTACGGCAAGCTGTAATACTGATTGAACAAGAGCTTTCATTTCTGAGTCCCTTCGATAGAAAATAAAGAACAAAGCCTCGCCCACCACCTTGCGAGTAGAGTCGAGTCATTCCTCGATGCCTTGCAGCTCTCTCTGATGGTCTTAGTTCTCAGCCGCTTGCTTCCTGGCTGTCAGGAACCTCATTTCAGGTCCCTGCTGCTCCGCCGATGAAGATGCTGATGGCCGGCTTTCTTTCCCAGGAGACTTCCAAGTTCACCGTCAGCTTCTGTTCCGGGAGCCTTATCAGAGCCTGGATCCCCGTTTAGCAAACCTGTGCTCCACCTGCACAACGTTCCTTTCACAGTCTCGCTCCCATAATTGGCATAGACACATCGTGCAGGCCACATGGTTCAAGAACCCAGGCGCACTTATCCTCGAAACAGCTCCCCGGCTCTGGGTCAGGGATGATGAAGCAGTTTGGGGAATAGCGTTGTCGCTGGGATGTTGTCGCTGAAACATGAAAATGCAGCCATCCAGGGTAAAGTGACCTGGAGTATAAGGAGTCTGATGGTTTTACCACACCCAAGGTTGCCGTTGATGTCTTCATCAAAGAATTTCCCTTTTATTTCTAGTTTTCTGTCTGTTTTGTTTAATCACGAATGAATATTGTGTTTTTCTAAGTGATTCTTCTGCACTGGGACTGATGACCTGGTGGTCTCCTTAAGACTGTTCACAGGGCAGACTATATTAGCTGGTTTCCACACACCGAACTAGTCCTGCATTTCCAAGTTCCTCTCTGCTCCATAGTGGAGCTGTGTGTGAGCTGCTGGTCATTCGGTGGCTGTGGGTAAAAAACGTTGGTCTGCAGCTTTCTTGTGTTATCCTGATCCCGTTCCCAGGTAAAGCTGGCATTATAAAATGCAATGGGAAGTGCTTCTCTTCTGTTTTCTGAAAGATCCTGTATAAGACTCCTTTCTTTAATATTTGATGTATTTTGTGACGTGATACTTTTGCAAGGGTTTTGGTTATAGATTTAATGTCTTTTGACCTTTGTTATCATGATGTTTATGCGCCTATGAATAATGGTGCATGCCTCATACCCAAGAAGTCCAGAAGAGAACAGTGCATCCCCTAGACGTGGAGTAACAGACAGTTGTGAATCACCATGTGGATGCTGGGAATCTCTCTAGCCTCTACTCTTACCAGTTGTAAACCATTCTGATTCTCTGTGAAATCTTGGTTTACGCATGCGCGCGTGTGTGTGCGCGTGTGCATGTGCGTGTGTGTATACGTGAAAAATAGGCCTGTTTCACCTTGAATAACAAATGTATGCCAATAGGAAGCTAATGCTTCTGGAGAGGGGAGGGGCATATGAATTCTCAGTCCCAACTGAGGACTTACTGGCAGCTGATGATGTCTGGGGAAGGGAGAATCGGTTTTCCTTAGCTGTGGTTAGCCGGGAAGGTCCTCCATGCTCTAAGGATGGCGCCACATCCTTAGAGATCTGGACAGCACTAAGTGAACTCAACGGGAGATAAAAGGTAAAGAAGACAGAGATTGGGGTTGGGAGGGATGGGAGGTGGGTTTGAGAGAACTTAGGAGGAGGAATGGGGCATGGGTCTGACCAAGATACATCGAATGAATAGATAAAATTCAAATAATTTATAAAAGTATTGAATTTATTTAAAAATAAAAGAAACCAATGCCTCCATCCTTCAGCCACAAAGAAATGAATTCTGCCAGCAAATTCACATGTTCTACCTGTTGAGCTCCTGGTCACAGCCCAAACAATGTCCCAAAAGTAGAAACCCCAGATAAGCCACACCACGTTCCTGACATGTGCGACTCCAGGGTGCCGAGTGTGTATTTGCTTGTAATGTAGAAAACAAGGATTCTACCTTCTATCCATGTCATAACAAGACCTGGGTGTCTCAGAGACAGTATATGCTATCTTTTAGCCACTCACATCTAGTAATCATTGATAAGTTTGCATTAATTAGGTCCAGTTAGCATTTGTTTTTATTTGCTTTTCTTCTGTCTAGTTGTTATTATTGTTCTTGGTTAGAACTTTTTGGTTAATCCATTGGATGATCAAATTTTTTGTATTAATATTATCTGGAATTAGTTTTCTTATCTTACCTTCTTTTGGATTTTCACTCATTTTTCAATATATTCCATAAGTTTATTTACTTTGCTGTAGCTATTCATCTAGAATTTTTAGTAGCTGTATAGGGAATGCACTGAGCTAATTTTCCTGAATCAATGAAGGCTGGGAAAAGGTCTCAGTAGTTAAGAGCACTGGACCTGACTTTGATTCCCAAGACCCACATCGCTGCTACTTTTGCAACTCCAGTTCCAGGGGATCCAAGGCCCTCCTCTGGCTTTTGCAAGCACATGGTACACAGAAATACATGCAGGCAAAACACCCATATACATAAAATAAAAATAAATAAATCTTTTAAAAGATCTAAATGTACTCCTGGTTTTAAAGATACAGATTAACAGGTAAAAACAAACTCCTGGAGAGTCTCTCATGACTGCCTGATGAACGGGTCAAAGAAGAAATCAAGAAAGAAAATTTTCTTGGAACTAAAAGAAAATGAAAGCTGGACACGGCAAAGCCACGTTGAAGGCAGTCCTAGCGGCGAACACAGAGCTCGCCATGTGTAGTGGTCAGTGGAAGTCACGCTGAGCAAGGTTCACTGGGCTAAGATCCCAGCCGGGTGACTTCATCAAGGCCTGAACTAGTGCTCCACGCTCGCCTCTCTGTTCCTCTCCCCATTCTTTTCGATATGAAGTAGAACAGCAGCCACGCCTTCTAGTTGCTGCCCCCTCCCTGTGCTAAGGACCTCTCCCCACCCCCGGGCCCGTGGTTCTGTTCCCTCTGTAAAGATGCAAGGATGTCTTGAGGTTTCGACATGAACAACGTACACAGTCACTGAAACAGCACAGGTGACAGGAGGGATGCGCATTGCGCAGCTAAAGGGGTAGGTGCTCCCAGACGGGTAAGTGTTCCATTCTCCCTTAGACACGCGCATGCACACACACACACGCACACACCTGTGCATGCGTGGCATCCCACAGGCTGCCCCGTAGATCTTCGTCAAGTCCTGTGATAAAGGTGACCTTAGTCAGACCCATTCAGATGCACCTAAGAGCAGTCAAGGGAGAGTCGATATTAACAGTTCTGACCCTGAATGTTTAGGGAGGTTGTAGTCCATGTTCCCATACTGCTTTTTCCTGTTTCTCTCCCATCGATTTACAGTAGATAACAAGATGAAGAAGCTCACTGCCTAAATCAAAGGGGGAGGCAGTGAATTTGAGAAAGAGCACAAAGGAGGAGGGAGCACAGGAATGAGTGGAGGGGAGAAAAGAAAGAAGGGAAATAATGTAGTTATACTGTAAGTCCACAAGTGTTACTATTAAGAAGAGACCAGTGCTGTTTAATTGGCTTCCCCAAGCCTACATAGAGTCAGAGGGCATGTGCACAGAAGGAGCACATCATTTAGAGTCTTCAGGAGACACAAGTCATTGCTTAGTACTGAAAAGATAAGATTCAGTTTGGGGAAGCATGACCCTTCTCCGTAGCTGTCCGCTGGAAACAGGCAGCCCGCATGTCTGCACTGGACTTTTTCCCCTCTGTTCCTTCATAAGTATTTGACAACTCACTCCCTAGCGGGCACCGTGTTAGGTCCTGGGATATTTATCTGTGGTCCCAGAACCAGGCTGGGAGAGTTAGAGAACATCAACTGCCAACCCAAAGCCATGTTTTCTCCATTCCCACCTCGCCCCTCCCCTCCGCACCCCATATTGTGAACACTGCTGAGTCTGCAGACTTGGGGGAGGGGCAGCAATGTTTGTGCTTTCCACCATGAATCCTGGGAGGGAAGGTGTGCATACACTATCACTCCTGACTGAAGCCTTCAAAGCAAGGAATGCTTCTCCAGGTTTTCTTCTCTTCAGCATGGGGGGGGGGGGGGGACACGACAACACGACTGAGTGGCTTGCAGGTCCTAAAGATGGAAAGGTTGTAGCTTTCCCCACCCCCCACCCCCTAGCCTCTGTGCCAGGGAGATCACTGAACAGGAACACACATCAATTACCTACACTCATTTATGTTTGAACCCTTAAACAACTTACCAACTGAACTGTATCTTAACTGTCTCTGAAGTTGATATTTTGAAGTGGAGAGCCGGTGTTTTGAAAATATATATAATAAACTATGAGAAGCAGGCAAGTCATCTGGCACTGGATAGCAAAATACACAAACGTGTGTGTGTGTGTGTGTGTGTGTGTGTGTGTGTGTGTGTGTGTGTGTGTGTGGTGGGCTGGGATGAAAAGCTGGAGCTTTTTTTTTTTTGAGCAAAGTACTGGATAAAACTGGGCTTTGTGTTAACGTACAAGGTTAGCCTGAGACCTACCAGGCCTGTAACTTTGGCCAGGGGTCAGAATATTATGATCCATGGGACAAGTTCGACCTGCTATTTCACGCGCACACAGCCGTGCTGGTCGCCCACCTGTTTGCTGTCCACTGTGCATTACAAAGGGGAAGCTCGGTGCTTCAGAGAACCATGTGGCCCTCAGAGGGGGGATGGCTACTGTTCCGCCCTGTAAGAACGTGCTCACCCTTGAAGACAGCAGTCATAGGACACGGCTGAGGACAGAGCTACCAAAGAATCCCACTGTCAAATGCGCAAAGATGAAGTGTGTGGTATTTCAGGCGTTTTGTACTTGGAACTGGCTGGTCAGTTTGTCTCAGCAGAGGAGCTCGCTCTGCACGTGGGAATATGGCCGCAAGTCTCCCTGCTCCCCAGGGCTCTTTCCCGTGACGCTGTGTGGTTCCCTCACTCCGACCTTCCATTTTGGGTTTAGCGTATGACCTGCAGCAGCCTCTGGGACGTTAGCAAAAATGAAGCGAGGGAGGGTTTGGAAACATGCTCGCTTATCTCTACGACCTCTGACTTTGCCGTGAGAACGGATTCACTGGTTGGGGGAGGAGGAACATGGAACAGCCCCTAAATGTGGGAGCCCAAGCAGGGCCAGCAAAGCCACCCGAGCAACCTAGACATGCAGAAGTGAACAGGACCTTTAGCTGTGAGGAACACGGGGCAGCGTAGCCTAATGGCCGTTGCGGCTCTGAGTAACTGCACATCCCTGACTCATACACTGCTGCTCCCTTATAAGCCAAGGTCTATTCTGGCGTCAAGCGACTGCAAATCTTATGAGGCAATTACCATATTTCCGTTTTATGTGTGAAGGAAAAGGCTCAAAGAAGAAAATTGATTACTCCAACCGGCCCCAGCTGGAAAACGCCAGAACTTGAGCTTTAACCCTAACTCCACCCTCCAACGTGCTTTGCTTCAGAAGTCTAGCGTCTCATCGAAATTCTTGCCTGAGTATCATGAACTCAGAGGCAGGAGCCAGGCCAGTGATGTGGGTAGCAAACCAGGGGCTGTCAAGAAAGGCTCGGATTTGGGGACTGGACAGCACGTGACTGCAAGCAAAGACAGCCGCGGCTCAGTGTGGTATCCACAGTCAACACACAGAAATGTACCAAGTCACAGTGTGTGGTTTTGTTTCAGGAGAAGTCAGAAATCCAATATTTTCTGTAAATTGTTCAATTTTTTTGAAGGTCAACTCTATCTTTTAAAAACAGAAGTCTACCCGGAGCTGAGAGGGGAGAGTGGACATCCGCTCCCACTCCAAGGCAAGAAGCTCTCTGCAACTGATACCCTCAGCAAAGGGAAAAAGTAGTTTTCCAGTGGAGCCTCATTGTGCATATTAATCATACTTCATAGTAAAGCCCCAATCCCAGGAGGAGCTGGGCAATGCAAAACAAACTTAATAGTATTTTTGTAGACATTTTATCTCATTTTGCTTTGCTTGCATAGTTTCATTTCCAGTGTTTGCTTTTATTGTTTCTGTAGGGTCTTGTGTTTGTTGTGGGTTTTGTTTGTTTTTAAAGAGAAAGTAGTCACGAAATTGAGTGACTACTAATTGAATTTGGGGAGAATCTGGGAGGAAAAAAGCATTTTCAGAACATTATATGAAACAAATACTTTTCAATTAAAAAAGAATACAGGTCCAGGCAGCATATTTCTGTACACACAACTAATCCCACCTTTCAGGAGGCAGAGGCAAACTGATCTCCGCAAGTTCAAGGCCAGCCTGGTCTATGTAGACAGTTCCAGATCAGCTGGGAGGACATAGTGAGATCCTGTCTCAAAATAAATAGATCTACAGAGGTCATTGCAAATGACACATGTGGGCAGCATGTAAAGTGCCTCACAGGGTCTGTCCCTCCTGTGAACCCTGCAAACAGCTGTGCAGACATCTTGTCATTTCTCTCTTATGAAGGTCCCAGAAAGACAGGGAAAATAGATAGATATCATTACTGACACCCCTAGGGACATAGAAACGGGCACCAAGAGAAGGCCAATCACTTGCCCGGGTTCATATGATGGGTTGATAAACAGTGTCGATATGCCTTTAAGTTTGAAGTAGTTCATTCCCTTTGCACATGATGGTGAAAAGTTTCCTGTATCCCAGGTGGGGGATAGACAGAGAAAGCTCCGTTATTTCCAGAATTGAGGTTGTAGTCTGGCGGCCAAAGCTCTACTCTCTGTTTAGATCTTTGCTTAAATTAGGGAACTGATTATAATCATTTCCCAGTTCCCTTTCTCTCATCTCCTTCTCCTCTGCAACTGAACCACATCTATTTATTTAATTCATATATTTAAAAAAATGTCTACCCATCAAACAGCCTTAGGCTAGAAAAAACAAAGAAAAATCTTAATTAAAGCATTAATAGAGTTTTTAAAGCTAGCAGAAATACTGATAAAAAAACCACAGGCATCAAATCTATAAATTAAGCACAAAATTACATTAAGAAATAATTTCCTCCTAGTATCCAATCAGGGTGACTAGCAGACTGCAGAGGCAAGACCCGTCCAATCATCTCATGAGCAAACGGCCCTCATCAACACAAGCGTGTAATTTCTGCACCGGCGGAAGCAGACTGATTTCACTCACTTGGCCTTTAACCATTTTTGTAAGTCTACATTGAATGAGAAGAATGGAAGAACAAGTCGGAAGTAGAGAAAGTTGAGATGACAGCGGCCACAGAAGCATCCTAAGGCCAGCCGTTCCTGGGGTCACCTTTCTGTATCTGGGGTTCTAGTTTCTCAGATGAGCCCAAGAGGCTGATGTGAGCACCATAGGCTCATGGGGACGGTAGCAGCGGCGCCCAGCGGTGCCCACCGAAATCAGAGAGATTGCCTGCTGTCTCCACCGGAAAGGGTATTCTCAAACAGAGAGATAGCCTGCTGTCTCCACCGGAAAAGGTATTCTCAAACAGAGAGATAGCCTGCTGTCTCCACCGGAAAGGGTGTTCTCAAACAGCGCGGTCCGGTGAACCAGATCAGGATCTTAGACAACAGCGTGGAGGCTTAAACAAGTGGGCAAACGACTCCTGCCCCAGGAAATGTTTCAGGTGATGCTGATCATAAACTGAGAAGTTCCCATGTTGAAATCTCAGACTTTTAGGATATTCTAACACTTAAAAAAAAAATCCCACACAAAATTATTCTCCACCTGCCCAGTGAGTAAATCACTACTCCTTAAACAAAAGCCATGCCTCAAGCCGGTAAGCAATTGTCACCAAAGCAACTCTTAGTCTTTGCCAATTGCTTGTCCAGAATAAAATTAAAAAAAAGAAAAAAATTCACTCCGCAAAAATACTCTGCAGACATCACTGTGGATAAAAATAGAGACAGGACAGCTAGACAGACTCGGGGAAAGAGTACGGATGTGGCTTCTCCACCACTAACGTCCCAGAGTGCTCAACCACAGAGGTAGAATTTCAGGGGACTCCTGTACCCAGCAAGCAACATCTGACATGACTCTTTTGTCAGAAGCAGCTTCGCGTTTTACTGACTGGCTAACCAGTATCATCTTTAGACCAGACACTTACAGGTGGCTGGTTGAAAGCTGCCCGCGGGGGTGGCATCCGAGCGGGGGAGCTGCCTCATTCACTGCTAGCCCATCTGCTCCGCCTGGCTGAGCACCAAGATTGTGTGGAGTGGGAGACAATAAGGTCAGGTCCCTCCCTCCACAGGCAGCCACCAGCTCCAGAGAAATCCATTAGCCTTTCTCCTAGAAAGAAACTGGCTTGTCAGGGAGAGAATGGCTGTTTCCCCACACCCTACGCTGGCTGTTACAGGTATGTTTAAAACACACGACAAAATACTAACATTTAGGATTCCCATAGATGACACATTTGCTTTTTAAAAATAAATTAAAAGTCAGATTTATTTTTCTGTGGATACAACCACTTCCAGACCTTTGTTCTTAACATTATTTCTAATAAAAGATTCTTAGAGCTTAAAATTAAGAGTCTTATTAGATCCTGCCTAAATCATATCTTTTTAGTTATAATCTACTAACATTTTACTTAATGTCAAGAGGAATGAATTTAATGGAAATCATTTGGAAAAAGGAACAGTTGTCTCCTGCAGACTTCCTTCCCTTCACCATAGAGTCTTGTCTTTAACTAGTCATAGAAACACATAGAGAAGCCCACTGTATTTATGCTGCTGCCCTAAGCCCAAGAGACCTCGGTTAACAAGTCACCATCCCCTAGGGCTATAGTCTCCGATGCACCTGCTTGTGCCTTTTCACATCCCGCCTGTGCCTTTACTTGTGAGATGATTGGGATCCAAACTTTTATATTCATTTCTAAAGAGAAACATATAAGATATAATATATAACATATGTTTCTTTTTAAAAATGAATATAATCCATACATATGTATATATATATATGAATCATGTATTCACTTTAGATATTCAAATTTAGATATCAGTGAAGAAAAGCAAACTCATGCATGGTTTCCTCACTGAGAGACAACTGGGGGGGGTGCAAGGAAGACAGCCATCTAGAACTTTCTCAACAAATGCACACACAATTAATATTCTATTCTGAAAAATTTGCTGTTGGAGAGAGAAAGCGTAGAAGAGGGAAGAGAAAAGAAATGAGGTACAGAGGAAAATGGAGCATGGAGCAGTGGCAAGCTGGTGGTGTGTTGTTACGTCATCTTAGGACTCCTCCTCAGTCTTGGGGTCCTAGACAACTAGTTAAGAGGCCCCTACCCCCTGTCTTATGGCTCTTTGGTACACTGTAGGTCATCACACCTGGTCCTGCAGTAGCCTCTTGTCCACTGACACAAGGCCACCGAAAATGACATCAGACCTATTTAATGGGGAAAGAAAGAAGTAGGGTGGAGGTGGGGGAAGGTGATGGGGTGGGAGGAGAGAGGGAAAAGTCACCATGTTTTTCTGGTACTGGTTTAAGTAAAGGGCTAGGAAACAAGCCTCATGTCTGTCGTAGAGTTAGAGTGCCACGCTGATTTATCTGTGTATTCTGTTCTCCTCTATGCTTCTTCAGTCTCGGGTCATTTTCTCACATCACCCACCGTTTTTGCAATAAAGTTTATTTGGCAAAAGACAAAGAAAATACCTATTCGTGACCTGGCAAAAGATTCTGGCTGAGGCCATGATCAGAGCTGTGGAAAAGCAGACTTGGGGTTTTCAAATGTTCAGAGCATGAGTTTTGGCGAGAAAGTACTCGTGAGTCACAAGTCGGAGAAATACCGAGAGGCACGGTCTTATCCCTACAGAACCACAGTGGCTTTTGCTTCAAATGGCAATCAGTGTGTTCTATTCCGGTCAGAAAAGCAGAGCAAAGTCTTCAGTAAGACCCAGTTGGAGAGTTGGTTTTAATGTCAACCTGGCACGAATTAGAATTACTGGAGTAGGGAGCCTCCATTAAAGAACTTTGTCTTAATTGAGGTAGGAAGACCTCCCAACCATGGATAGCAGCTCCCCATGGCAGCCCAGATGGTTTGTTTATTTGTTTATTTATTTATTTATTTATTTATTTATTTATTTATTTATTTTAGGGCACAGCAGAAGAAGACTGCATTTTGCCTTCTTGCCCCCCCTTCCCCCCGCATGGGAAGGTTTAATGAGAGAAGAAGGGTAGAAGAGGGGAGAAGGAAAGGCCGGCTATGGGCACATGGAGGGAAGCAGGGAGGGGAATGGGGAGAGAAGGGACAAAGGGGAAGAGGACAAGAGGGCAAGAGCAAGAAGCAAGAGCAAGAGCTTGGCTTTCGCTTTTGTTGAGACATTATCTACCCTGTTGCAGCAGCACCATCGCCACTGCCACCAACACCACCACTGCCAACACCACTGCCGCCAACGCCACCGCCGCCACTGCGGCTGCTGCTGTTGCTGCTACTACTCATTCACTCATTGACATCAGAACCGGTGTTTTCAGACCTCCATTATTGACCAAGGCACAGCAGCTCTCTGGGCACCTTTGAGGATTTCAGCAGCAGCTTTAGACTGCTGAGATGCTCAACCTCAAGGATCAAGCAGGATCTCAGCCATTTTTTTACACAACCTGATTTAAAAACCATGTCTTCTCTAGGAGCTGCACTGTCTACTCATGAATGGTACCTTTCAAGCTCCCTTTGAAATATAGAGGGTGGGGGTGCTGGAGAGAGCTCAGCAGTTAACAGCACTTGGCTTCTCTACCAGAAGACGTGTTTGGTTCCCAGCACCCACATCCAGCAGCTCACAAGTGTCTGTAACTCCAGCTCCAGAAATCTGATGGGCCATTATGGGCACCAAAACTCATATTCGGACACTCACATGTAAACATATGCATCTACACATAATTTAAAAATAATAAAAATAAATAGTGGGTTCCCATAACATTTCTTCATGTATCCTTAGTTTTGATTAATCCAACCTTCTCCTCTCCCCGACTCTTCTATCTACACTCAAACCTTTAACCCCAGTAAAGACGCCCCCTCCCAAGATACTGTGTTTTATTGTCCTCTCTAGCTGAATTTTTATGGTCTTATCCTTTATAGTTAGCCCCTGACTGCCACAGTACTGACCTGCTAATGAGATGTACCCACTGACATGGTAGTGGTAGGAAGTTTTCAGGGGTAGTCAGCCGCTTTCTGATTAGACATGAGGCCTGATCCACAGGAGGGATTCTGTGCCTGGTCCGTAAACCTGGCCCAGAGCCCATGACTAGGAAAGACCACAGTCCCTAGGGCAGAACCCACTGTTGTTTTCCTAAATGGCCAAGCTATCAAGCTACATTCTAAACATGCATGTTTATACCCATGGGTTTGAGCTGCTCTCAATTTCGGATAGAAAGTTTCCTTTTTTTATTTCATGGTAGTTAATATGGAAACTCATACCTCGTTAAAGTGCTAATTATAAATAACTCTTAGTGCCACCCACATAGGCCTCGCCTTCCGAGTCTCAGAGAACTTTACAAGTTCATGCAGGAGCCAGCAGACGGAGAGGAGAGCTAAGATGCTGACGTCCACAGATGACATCGTCTACATCCTACACACCGACTCACAGCAGTCACAATTCCAGCATGACTTAAGGAGGGGGACCTGAGACTCCACTGCTGTTAAAAGAGCATCGGTGGCAGTTGGTGGTGGCTGAGGGAAGGGACAATCACTCTCGATGGCCGCACATCATTGATTGGACTTGGGAGTTATCGACCATAACAAAAGAAAAAGGGTGTGGCACTGGAAGAGAAATGGAGGATCTGAGGGAGGGTAGTGGTAGAGGAATGTGGTAAACATACATTGTATAAAGATACAGGACTTTCAGAGAAAAAAAACACTATTGTATTATTATTATAATTATTAATAATTTTAAGAAGCTTCCTAACTACACGGCTTGGGGACTGCTCTCCCTCACCTCCTTTCTTCTGGGGATGACTGTAGCCAGCCTAGAAACATGAGGCCATCCTAAAGCAGCGATTATAAGAATAAGGAGAGCCACAGGCCTCTCTTTCCCTCCACTGTCCTAACAGTGATCTCACCACTGTCTTAAAGATGTGGCCTTGCATAAGCCTGCTGTTCCTCAGCTGTGGTGGAAGCCTAGGGGACAGGAGGTGGGGAAGGCAGAAAGAAGCAGAGGGTAGAAAGTCTGAGACCAGCCTGAACTACATAGTGAGTTCATGGCTAGCCTGAGCCACGCAGCAAGACTGTCTCAAGCAGAAAAGAGAGAAGCCTTCCATCCTTTCCCTGTGTTTGGGATATGTCCTGGGATTCATTGCAGGCCAAACGTTTTGTGCTGCAGAGCAAAACTCTGCATTATCTCAGCAGAGCCCCCAGAGAAGAATTTGAGCACCCAAGGTCTGAACAACAGGCATCGTGCTCACAGAGGTTTGACCGTGGCTCCCCCTTGTTCACAGCTACTCAGCATCACTCAGGCAGGGTGACTGCAAACAGCCCCAAAGAAGAGAAATTTGAAGTTCCTGAGTCTGACAGCAGCAGGACTGAGCCATTATGTGAGACATCTAGAATTCCAGCCCTTGGGAGGCAGAAGCAGAGGGTGGAAAGTTTGAGACCAGCCAGAACTACATAATGAGTTCACTGCTAGCTGGAGCCACATAGCATGACTCTGTCTCAACCAGATCGGATAGAAAAGGCGTGAAGATGTTAGTGTCCAGAAGAATACTTGTCTAGAGGTCACAAGGCCCCAGCGTCTCACTTTTCCACTGCCCTCGCGAACGCACAGACACACACACACACACACACACACACACCACACAAAACACACACAACATACATACACTCACACACAACACACACATACACACACACAACACACACACAACATACATACACTCACACACAACACACACATACACACACAACACACACACAACATACATACACAACACACACACACAACACACACACACACACACCACACAAAACACACACAACATACATACACTCACACACAACACACACACACAACACACACACAACATACATACACTCACACACAACACAGACACACACACAACATACATACACAACACGCACACACAACACACATAACACACACACAACACACACACAACATATACACACATAACACACACACAACACACACATAACACACACACAACACACACAACACACACATAACACACACAACACACACACACACACCACCACCACCACCACCACCAACAACAACAACAACAAACTGTTTAGCCGGGAATCTAGTTAGACGGCAAATAATTTTACATGCTTAATACTCACCTGGAATTACATTAAAATTCCAAATTGTTGCCTTATTTTTTTAAACAGGAACGCATCAAACAAAAAAGGGGCTAGATACACAGCGAGTCATTCTCAATCACACTTAAATCAAATCTACTAAACCTCACTAATTTTAATTCTGAACAATAGCTGGCATAATTTTGGTCAGTGTGCGTGTGTGTGCACATGTGCGTGTGCGTGTGCGTGTGAAATTTCTTCAGGATAAAAACAAATACAGCAAAGCAGAAAGCCTCCCACCTCCTCTGCACATCTGATGGCTTCAGACTGGCTCTCCTAAGTGCAAGAAGGGACAGTTAGAAATTCTTTCTTACCCTGTTTTGTCCTCTGCGTGCTCGCCGCTCACCTCCGAGGCTGCTGCAGAGGACAAACAAAAGCAGAATCATGACAGACACCTGACACCGGAGGCCCTTGACTGGTGCCAACACGCTGGGGTCGCCCAGGACACCAGGGTCTGGGCATTAGTTTTCATTCCATTCCTGGCCGGAGCAGGAAGTGCCTTACCTGCCATTGTTCAAGTGGCCTAGAGATGGGACTCAACCCAGAGCAGGGAAGCAACAAGAATAAAAAGATATGAATAATGAATACAACGCCAGAACTTGAGGCGGCCGGGAAGCAGGAGGCCCCAGTGGAAGAGGGAGAGAATGTTAAGTGGGCTCTTCCTAAGAGGGCTCAGAGAGAGGAAGTCCATGCTCTGTGATGAATCTGAGGCTCTGTATCAAACACCAGCTCTGGATGGAGACCTGGCTTTAGAGTCCAAACATCCCAAAGGGCGGCTTGTACCTGCTTGACCTGCTAGTGGATGTTGGGGACCCATCAGTGCTCCTCCCTGTCCTAATGGCTCAGCTCCTGGGAAATCTTATTTTCAAAACGGTTTACATTGTAAGTACAATTACTCAACAACCACGGTGTGTTCGCCCACCCGTCCTTCTCCCAACAGGTATTTATGAAGCCCCTCTCTGTGCAATCCTTGGACCCGAGAAGAAGAAGGAGGAGGAGGAGGAGGAGGAGGAGGGAGGAAGAGGAGGAGGAGGAGGAGGAGGAGGAGGAGGGAGGAGGAGGAGGAGAAGGAGAAGGAGGAGGAGGAGGAGGAGGAGGAGGAGGAGGAGGAGAAAGAAGAAGAAGAAGAAGAAGAAGAAGAAGAAGAAGAAGAAGAAGAAGAAGAAGAAGAAGAAGAAGAAGAAGAAGAAGAAGAAGAAGAAGAAGACAACGACGAAAGGGCCTGAAATGTCTCCAGACAGGGAGTCCTAGTCATAGGCTAAGCACTTATTTTGGTGGCCTGCTCATGGCTTAGCAGTCCAGGTTTCTCTTGTGAACACAAACTCACCTCCAGGAGTTCATGTCTAACATTCACCATTTATGTCCAAAGCCAGACTCTAAGCCAGCTCAGCTTACAACCCTGTCTATCTTGACGAAGGGCAACCCTGGGTTTCACTCAGCTTGGGTCTTTCAGAGCTGTTTGGAAACAGACCTCAGGCAGTGGTTCTAACGGAGATACTCATATCCCTTCCTGAGCAAGGGACAAATGGGGAACTCTGAGGTATCTACTGCAAAAGACAGTCTCTGCCCAGCACTGGGTGAACCAAGGACTGGAGTGTTGTTTTACTTAACACAGGCTCTTGCTCTGTAACCCAGACTGCACTATGTGGCCCAGATTGACCTTGAATTTGTGGCCAATTCTTAGGTTCAACCTCCCCAGGGCTGGGATTACAGGTATAAGCCTCTATATCTTGATAATCTAGTAGTAGTAGTAGTAGTAGTAGTAGTAGTAGTAGTAGTAGTAGTAGTAGCAGCAGCAGCAGCAGCAGCAGCAGTAGTATTTCTGATATCCTTAAGGCAGGTACCACAGAACTGTACCTGACTTCTGAGAGGAACTACAGTCACAAGTGCTCGCCATTTAGGGGCCCTTTGAGGTATGGAGAGAGCTAGAACTTGCAATCAGCAGTATGGTCGACATTTGTTAACATGTTTTATATATAATCAAGTTGGTGGTCAGGATTAACAGGGGTGGCGATGTTCTCTGTTCCCTGGACCCTTCTCCAGGCACAGTGGGCGCTTAGGATGGAACCCCCGCCCCATATATAGTATGTTATGTATTATGGTGCCCATTCGTATCCCATGATGCCATAGTACTCATGGCCACAACAGTATCAGGCTTGATCCTTAGCAGCATAAAACCAGTCAACTCTCTCTTTGTGATTCTCTCTCTTCCATTTTTCCAGGACCTGGTATTCTTCTGGCTCCCATTTTCTAGCTGAGTGTTTTTAAAGATTTATTTATTTTATGTATATGAGTACACTGTCACTGTCTTCATGCACACCAGAAGAGGGCATCAGATCCCACTACCGATGGCTGTGAGCCACCATGTGGTTGCTGGGATTTGAACTCAGGACCTCTGGAAGAGCAGTCAGTGCTCTTAACCACTGAGCCATCTCTCCAGCCCCGTCTCTGAGTGTTTTTAAAGAAGATGAACCTGGGGGAAAGACCTACCCTGAATGCGGACAGCACCATCTGGTGGGCGGGTCCTGGATGGAATAAAAGGAGGGAACCAGCCAGTGCCCCACCTGCCTCCTTCACAGCTGCCCTGGTGTGAGCCGCCATGGTGCTGTGCTGGGGTGGACGTAAACCCCTGAGACTGTCAGGCCAACACATCCTTCTCAAGTTGTTTCTACCAGGCATGCGGTCGCAGCAACAGAAAGTCCGGCATACCGTTAAGTCAGACCAAACCCAGAAGCAGTCTAGCAGCCTTGGAATTTGGATCAAAGACTTCAAATTCTATTTCCAGAGCCCTCTTTTCAATTTGAAAAGCACCAGATTCATCCAGTCACTTGTTAGTAGCCCCGCATGGGTTCTAGGTGTCAACTTGACAGCTCGGTCCTGTGGCTCTGAGTCGTTCCTGCATGGATCATATTGATGCTATTTTCAAGTGTCTGTGTGAAATCCCAAACTATACCTCTCAAGGCAGGAAATATAATTTGTAGCAAGAATAGACTGGTTTAAACCCAAACACACCTGTGCTCCAGCTGGCCCTTGTCCCCTGGGTCATATTAGATGAATAAGTTTTCATGGACTTGCAAGTTTAATCATTGAAACTTCCTTTTAATTTCACTCCTATGAGGCAAAAAGTTTTCTGAACAAATATATCCCAAGTTCCATGACAAAGTAAAATGACCATAACTTCTAGTCTAGAAACTCAGAGTCACAAAAAAAGTTACTGACAACTGGTCAGATCTAGAGAAGACAAGGCTATAGGGATCATTTAACGCTGTACTAAATGGGCCCAGAATTCAGTTTGGAGTTTAGGACCGTTGCAATAGTCATTTCGATCAGTCTTTTCACCGCTGGGAGTAGTTCCTACCCATCTACTTATCTTGTGTCTTGCGTATCTGAGAGTTTAGACACTTCCTTGGGGGTCCCTGTGAAACTCATGTGAATGACTTCTGGGTGCAGGGTGCGTCACGTGGCATAAGCTGCCCCTGTTCTGGTGCATTTCTGACAGTGAGCCTGTTGTGAGTGACACAGGCCAACTCCTGTCCCATCCATACTGGCTTCTTGGATGTTTCACTGTTCTTGCTTTGTTTTTCTCACATCCTGTTTCAGTGACCTGGTGACTCTCGTCACGCTGTACATCAGTCAGGCTGGTGGCCTGTAAGCACTCTCTCTCTCTCTCTCTCTCTCTCTCTCTCTCTCTCTCTCTCTCTCTCTCGGATTAGTTCTAAGTGCATCACTCTTTCATTAAGCATCACGTGAGTGCATACGGTACCAGTCACTTGCGTCAGTTAACTTAAGAAAAGCTTCCTGGGGAGCAGGAGGCAGAAAGGCCCCAGGAGGAAGACACGCGCACACACACACACACACACACACACACACACACACACACACACACAATGTCCTCATTCTTACAAAAAACTATGGAATGTGAGGCCTCTCCCCAGCCCAGAGAAAGCCTGCTCCACAGGCTTGGTTTGGAATGGGCCTACTGTGTACAAGAGGAAGGCCAGCTGCCAGACCCCACAATCCTGAACCCTGAATAAACAGTTCAAAAGGTGGGCCTCTCTTCCTCTGCCTTCTCTTACTGCAGACCCCATATTTCTCTACACCAGGAGAAATCCCCCTGCTCGACGTTCAGTACCGTCTTGGGGAGTATTATCAATGGGTGAGTGAGATTCCTTAAACAGCAGAAATCCCAACTGTTCCCGGGAGCCTGAGCACTGAGTCGGAAAGAGTCCCGCTGCTTCAGCCTTTCCCCAGCCCCTGGCATAGATCTGCCGAGACACTGGGTTCCCCAGCCACAGGGACTTGTGTGGGCAAAAGGCCCTTCCCAACTTTAACAAACTCCTGTCTGCAGACTTTGCTCCCTGGATAGGGTAGTCTAGGAACAGCTCTCTAGCCTTTTCCACTGGGCCCCTCAGGCTCATCTGACCTAGTTCTACAAGTTCAAGGCAGAGGACAGAGGCGAATATCCAACCACTACATGTTCCGTGTCCTGCCCCAGCTATAAATTACACTGTCAGTATGAGACACCACCTTTGAGAAGTGCCTCGGGTTTGTGGTCATGTTTATGCACGGCCAACTTATATATAATAAAAGTAAAATAATCTTTCCCCAGTATATTTCATATATATGATAAATATGTATATATGTATATACATATACACACATATGCATATGCATACATATGCCAGGAAATTAAGGGTTTCCCGATTCACCATCAGGACAGAACTCCCTTTTATTACTGGGGAGTTTTAGCTTCTGTTCTTTTCTGCCTCCATTCCAGACAGAGTTACCACTCAAGAAAAAGCCATTGGTCCAAAGGGTGGATGGACTTCCAGACAGACAGACAGATAGAAACGTGTTTATGTTGTTCTCTCCTAGGTGCCTTACCATCACGGTGTAGAATCCTCACAATGTGTTGGGCATTTATTCAGGACCTGTAAACCGAAGAGCACATCTCTTAAGCCTACCTGGTGTTCAGACAATACAATGCAGCGATGAAGACTCTGGCGTTTGCTTTTTGATTTTACCTAAGTGCAGGAGGAAATCCTGGCCACCCAGGACATGGCTGGGCCTCCTAAGTGAACCATTGGATGGGTTTGCTGCCAGTGCTGCTGAGTTCTGTCGGGCTTCATGTCTTCCGCCTGGTTCTGAAATGGCTGTGCACGGTTTGGAGTCTGTACAGAAGTTCAGATGCCTCCTCTGGGGTTCAGAAAGAAGGTCAGAGGTTTCTCTCCTGTTCTGTGGAGTCTTTTAAAACTAAACTCCCATGCTACTTTCTTAATCTTTTCGGGGAGGTGGAGAGCAGGCAGAGTACTTGCCAGACAATGGAAACATTGCAGGACACCTTAACTCGTCCAAATTAACTTCACTCTATGGGGCAGATGCTATCCTGCTGCTCCAGATGCGATACCCTGGATGAAATACCTACATCAGCCACCACAGTGATAGAACGACAGTTAACACATGTGGATGATCTGCTCTTCAAACAGAACGGCAATCCGGTGAGGAGTGCTTGGAGTGTTGACATCCCCATTCCAGGTCCTTATCTACAACACCAAGTGTGGAGACAAAGCCTCTATCCTGGTCCATAAGAACTCAGCAGAAAGAAAGATGGATGAACGTAGGCAGTCAGGGCTCAAAGACCCTATACTGTGCCTCTCGATCTGTTTTCCATGCCAGAAGAGCAGCTAATTAAAAATGAAGCATCCAATCCCAAACGCCAGGCCCTATCCCTCTGGATCTCCGGGTTTAGCATTGGGTTAGCCAATTCTAGCCGGAGGGACACACAGCTACAACTACATCACTCTGTAGTTTTCTTGACAGTCAGTCAGCCTGCCTCCCTCACCCCCAGGTTGATGCTGCTTCCTTCCGGAGCTCCACATTTGCTCCAGTCCATTGAGTCCTGGCTCTGCCACCCATTCACTGTGCGTTGGTAGAGGTTATTGCCCTTCTTTGGGCCCCTGTGGCTTCATCTATTAAGCTTGGGTAATAATTTATATCTCACGGTGTTAGTATCAACTCCTTTCCATCTCACTGAGGGGCATAAGTAACAGACCTAAGATTTGCCATTCGAAAAACAGCACATATATAACCAGTCACTTTGCTCGCAAGTCCATCTATTGATCTCAATTTGAACATTTAGTTAATGGAAAAGACTTCAGACACAGCAGGGGTTCCTCAAAGACATTTTTCAGAGGGTGGCTGGTTTTAAGGAGTCTCCAAGCACTTTGGATAGCAGACAATTAGCATGCCTTTCGCCTGAGAAATCAGACTAACCACTGGCATTGCTTGGTTAATGGAGTCTTTTGTGGATTCTCATCCTAAATAGGAAATCTTTAACTCTCTACAAAAATCTCAATCTCGTTTTTCTGTGGATTCCTAGTATTTCTAAATAACTGTTGGCCCTCTGGGCTTTTGCAGTCAAATCACCCATATCAAACCAAGCTCCTCTGTGAGAGGGGAACAAGGTATGTTGTGAGAATCTATGGAAAGGAACTTGTAGAAGGGGGCTCAGCTTGCTTGAAGGGTGTTGTGTTAGCCCATCTAGGAAGAGGTACCTCGCTGAGCTACTTCACTGGTGAATGATGACCACTGTCTGTCTCCCTCACTTAGAGACAGGGTCGGACGGAGACAAATCCTCTGTGACTAGGGAAAGGAGACAAAGAAGACTTGACAGAAGGCAAAAGGCTGAGGAGGCAAGAGTCATTTGAGACACAAGACACTTTAGTCATGGACATTTCCCTCCATTTCTGTAGCAAACATCAGTCACCTAGGGATATGGAACCTTAGAGCTCCCAGCACCACACACTAACTACGGGATAGCTCGCAGCCAGGGTCCACAGCCCACGACAGCGGCTGCCTCTCTCTAATGATCACAAGGGAACAAGAGTCCTAGCTTCCATGCAAAGCCATCCCAGTGGTTAATAGCTCTTAAGTGTAGGGAATCTCTTTCTTAAATTTAACCAATTCTCTCTCTGCAAGACTCATCAGCTCCCATTCTGTTCTCTGTAGAGATGGAAAAGCCAGTTGGTGCACAATTTCAAACCCTTCATTGAATCACAGCATTGGAGCTGAGAGAGGTGGCAGACATTATTATTCGGCGTTACTTTCCACCCAGGTGGACGCATGCCCAGAGATGCACATATATTCAGTGGGCTTTAGTGTCCACTACACGCAAACATTGGAGGGGAAGCAGGGGGTATCTGACTTGACTAGGCCCCTCTATGCACATTTCTACTCTACGGTGTCTCCATAATTTGAAGGGGCACCTGGAAGCATCCTTCTAACCTCTGCTGGCAGAAGGATTTGAGTAATGTGTTCGTCTCGTCTCACCTAACTGAGAAATATCAGCAGCCCTCTAGAAAAATCTGTTTCAAAGAGAGTGAGTCTGCACCGACTGCATTTCTTTACCATTATCTACCAATGGTAAAGGACTATTGGCACTGTGACCGGCATCAGTCATTCTTGACACCATTGCTTCCATTTGGAGAGTGGAGGCCTCAGGGTCAGAGAGCAGGGTAACCAGACCATAGCCACACAAACCCTGTTCTTGGTTTGGCTCCTTCGGCATTGGCATTGACCCCTTCCCTACCCTGAAGTGGAAATTCCTGGTTTCTTTGAAGACTCAGTTGTGTGCTGTGATGCTTTTCTTCTGGAAACTGTCTTACCAGAGGATGTTTTTGCTGAAGCAGACATGCAGGAGGATATTTTTCTGAGAACAGACAGGTGGTGTTTCTCTGGAGGCAGCCTGGGAAAAGGGCATGTGTTTTGCTAGAGCAGATGCTTGTGAGAGAACACATGATGTTTGGAAAGGATATACACATAACCCAACAGTCAGTGGATAGCTCTATGTGGTATTGGTGTGCCTTGCCACCCTTTGCTGACTCTGGTCTTTACTGATGATGCTGTACATGGTATTGGTTTGACTTGCTGGTCGTGTTGGTCATCATTTGCCATGACATCATAGAGAGAAACATACCAAAGCACTTCTGGTGGTATTCTAGCAGCTTCTTGCCATGTCTGTGGACCCGGGCAAACTGGCAGAGCCTCATGGTTTCTTCTGGGACTACCAGTGCTGATTTGTAAATGGTGTTTGCAAATGGATTGTGCTACCACTGCTGATTCCTGAGAACTAAATTGCTGATATCCTGACAGTGTAGATTGGATTCACTCCAAAGAACTTTTTCTAAACAGGTCCACATCCTCCTTTGTTCTAGTAACCTTTCCTTTTCACTACCTCTGATGTGGCGGGCTAGAAGGGAGGTTAATGCACTTAAGTACACTTATTAAAGAAGGTTTTGAAAAATATAAGTCTACAAACACTCATTCTCCTTGTCTGTCAACATCAGTATTTAGAGAATGCCCTCAAGATTACCCCTGGATATGAACCTATTTCTCTATTTCTATTTTTGTACACAAATTTTAAGTGTCCATAACTGGTTTCTACTGTCAGTTTAATTCATTTCTCCCCTCTCATCCAGTGTGTTTTGGGGACTCTCCCTGCCCTGCATATTCACCTCGTGGCTTTGACAGCTGTGTATCACACTGAGCATGCACTTCCTTTCTCCTTTCTCTCTTACGATGAGTGTCAAGTGAACACCCCAGAGAACATGCAGAAAGGGTCTCTGAAGTACGTCCCTCCACCCGAGTGGAAGTGGTGCTGATGTAAAACACTAGTGCCACAATCCCAGGATCCAACAATGGACTCTAAAATCCTGAGTGGACAAGTTCTCTAAACTCTGAAATTCCCCAAGAATTTGGAGATCTGCCTTCAGATTTCTGCTGTCATTGTACTTGATTTGACTTCATTCTTGAATATTTGTAGTCAGATCTTCAGTTCACGAGCTCTTTCAACATTGTGTTTTCCTGCAGCCTTCTGGCTTTTGGTGTTATTGAGAGGATAGGAATTTTTGAGGTAACTGATCCTTTCCCACAAAGCAACCTGGTTGTTTGGTTGTTTTACATTTTCATTGCGGTGCCTCCATGCTTGGGACCTACTAGGTTATGAATCTATGGCTCACGGCCACTCCCTCATCACCTCAGGGAAGTCTTCCTTCCTGGTGGTTTCAGCCTTGTCACTGCAATCACCTAGCCTCATTTTCCAGGACCCTAGTTAAAAGTATTTGACAGTTACTAGGGGTTGCCATGTCTCCTACCTTTAAACTGAATTTCTATCTTCTCTGCCTTCTTCCAGGTAGTTCCTTCTAATTTAAGATCCAGCTAAGTCTTTCCTTAGTCACTTTTCAATGGGTATTCATCACATCCACTGAGCTCCATATTTGTTATATTTTTAATAATAGGATTTCTCCTTGGTTCTTCTCAAATATAAAAATGAAAAAAACTCATGATTGCCTGATAACTTCAACATCTTGAATTCATGTGGCCTGTTAGTTTTCTATGGGTCATAGCTTATTATATTTATTGCCCTACTGTATTCCTTTACTTTATTTGAAACACGTTCAGGGCTGCGGGCATAGCTCAATGGCAGAGTACTTGTATATAAAGCTCTGGCTGTATTTACAACCACAAAATTCTTTCAAAACTAACTCAAGAATCTAGATAATGTCATCACCCTCCGGAGGACTTTTCTTTCTCTAGCACCTTTGTTCTTGGGCTACATTATAACTAGTGCCTCAAATCTATCCGGGATCTTGTGGTTGCTATATTATTACTATTATTTGCTTGTATTGCAGACTTAGCCTACCCTGCCTTTTTGTTTCCAGTCAATAATTCCCTTAATAAGATAAAATTCAGCCTCACTGGGCCCCACTAGTCACTGACATTCCATGGGAGTTTATTATATGCCTTGCTAGGGATGGAACCCAGGGACTTGTGTCTACCAGAAAAGCTCTATACCTCTGAGCCATGCCACCAAGGCCTTTAGGCTGTTGTTTTCATGTTTACAACTAATTTTCTATGGTCTACGTATACGGAGGTCAGCATGATCTAAAATAAAATCTCAGGGTCTTTTGTTAATTCTGTTTTGTCTGGCTTTTTAAGCTGTGAAAAGCCTAAGGTTGGTTAATTTTTATCTTCATGGTCTGTGGGCCCTGAAAACTTATGTCAGTTTTTCAAGAATAATGTTGAAGTTAACTGTTGTGGTGGATTGAATAAGAATGGTCTCCATAGGCTCATATTTTTGAATGCTTAGCTCCTAACTGGTGGAGGAGTTTTAAGAAAAACAACGAGGTATTGCTATAGGACATATGTCACTAGGAATGGGCTTCGAGGTTTCAAAAGCCTATGCCATTCTGTCAGTTTTTTCTCTGCCTCCTACTGGTAGATAAAGATGTAAGTTCTTGGTTTAGTCTCTGGGAGCTCTGGTTGGTTGATATTGTTGTTGTTATGGGTCACAAGCCCCTTCAGTTCCTTCAATCCTTTCTCTAACTCCTCCAGTGGGGACCCTGTTCTCAGTTCAATGGTTGGCGGCTAGCATTCGCCTCTGTATTTGTCATGCTCTGGTAGGCATCTCAGGATACAGCTATATCAGACTCCTGTCAACATGCACTTCTTAGCATCAGCAATAGTGTCTGGGTTTGGTGGCTGTATGTGTATGGGCTGGATCCCCAGGTGGGGCAGTCTCTGGATGGCCATTCCTTCAGTCTCTGCTCCAAACTTTGTCTCTGTATTTCCTCCTATGAATATTTTTGTTCCCCCTTCTAAGAAGGACTGAAGCATCCGCACTTTGGTCATCCTTCTTCTTGAGCTTTATGTGGTCTGTGGATCGCACCTTGGGTATCCGAGCTTTTGGAAGCTTTCTTATACATCCTTAGCCATCCTTCCCTTGTGCTCACAACTCACACATTCATAGCACAACCAGCAAAATCAGCTGGCATTAGCTTACCACTAACTAAACAGTTCTCACTTGAATTTTGTCAGTTTCACTTTTATTTATTTTGGGGATTTTATTTCACATTGTATTCAGTTATTTTTTCCATAGTTCCTTCCAGTCTTGGCACTCTGAGAACAGTAGTGCTGACAACTTGTGGAACAAATTTCTAATAGAGACTGATGGTTCTACAGGATTGGAATGAAGTCATGATGATAAAAAAAAAAAAACAACTAATTTTCTATGTGTTCATGTTTGTGCACATACACTTGAGTGTGTGGAGGCCCCAGGTTGATGTCAAGTGTCTTCCTCTATCGCTCCCACCTTTTTACATTTTTATTATTATTCTCTATGGGGGCTAGGAGGGTGGTATGCGATCATGCTCATGGGGAAGTCAGAGGACAACCTTGTGGGATGTAGATTCTAGAGACTGAACTCAGGTTGGCAGACTTACATTGTGACAATGCCTTCCCTCTCCCAGCACCATCTCATTGGCTCCTCCACCTAATTTTTTGAGGCAGGATCTCTCTCTCTCTCTCTCTCTCTCTCTCTCTCTCTCTCTCTCTCTCTCTCTCTCTCTCTCTCTCTGAACCTAGAGCTCCCCATTTCTAAACTGCTGGCTAGCAAGATCCCAACACTTCCATTTCTGCCTCCCCAGGGCTGGGATTATGGGCACGTGCTGTTGTACCTGCGTGCTGGGGAACTGAACTCGGTCTCATGTTTGCATGTTTGCTTTAGACTTAGTGAGCCCTGTGTGTTATTAGTAAGTCACATTAAGGAGAACAGAAAATCAAAATGCTTTATTTTTGGCTAAAGTGCTCTCTGATTTGTTTCTACTGTGGTGTCTGTCTTCCTCTTTTCCTTGTACTTAGCACAAATTTGGGGAAGTAGCTTTTGAAACACAAGTAGCTGGGTGCTGTGCAAACAAGCTAAGTCCTGGCTGTGCTTGGAAGCGCTGGAAAATTATTTTCTATCCTCTGTGTTATCCTCAAACTTCATTGTTTTACTGCAGAAGTCATTCTGGCTTCTACCTGTACAGCTCACCAAAGCTGTCTGACCAAGGCATCAATTACTTCATCACAGAACTTCCGACACCCTCTGGGTTCTTGTCTTAACCTCCTCTCAATACTTGATGCTTGCAGATGACTTCTTTTTCTTAGGTTTCCTTCCTTCCAAGATTCATACACCAGTTTTCTTTATCTACTCTCGCCTTCAGCCCCAGTCTTTACATAAAGACATTATTTAGAGTATTTCTTCTCTAAAGAAATCAAGCAGCTTCAGTACAAGCCATGTGTAGCTGTCTTCCCCGTCTAACTCTGCATCTTACAATGCTAACAGAGCGCCTCACCTCGAAGACACCTCTTACCAACAGCTAGATGTGACCAATAGGAGTCTCATATTCAGTGTCCAAATCTCGGTACATCAACCAAATTTGACCACCCCACCCCCCCCAACTGCTTTCTAGTTCTTAAAAAGCTGCCAACACTGACTATAACACAAATGGTTTCTGTTATTTTCCCAGGACAAACCATCTTCATCTCTCTTTGGCTTCTGAAGCATGTTTCTACCCTTTCCAGATTCCTTTGGATCTTCCTTACACCAAGAACTAGCAGGTTTATAGCCCATAGCCCTCATTTGTATGTTTTTATTGGGACACAGTCATAGCCACTCACTTAAATATGCCTATAAATGCTTTTGCCTTTCAAGAGAGCTGAACAGTATGACAGACAGCCTCTGGTCCTTACAGAATAGGTTTGCTGACCTATGACCTGAGGCTAGAGCCAAAATAAAGGCCATGAAGACCATAAGATGGTTCAAGAGGCCAGGTTTTTCTGCACCACCTTCTTAGACTTCAGTCTGCTTCGTCTCTACCACGTGCTGTTACTTTAGGACCTACGTGTTGAACACTTAAAACATACCCTGACTTCCCACCTGTCAGTGGCTCACCTCTACTCTTTTCTCAGTCCTCAACTTAAACATCAATTTTCCTATGTGACTACTCATGAAGTCTCCATGCTAAGGGCTCATTGGTTCCCAGACTTGTCTAACCTGCTAGTAACTTCCTGTTCCCCTGCAGTACAATGTTACACCTTCTACTAGAGAGTAAAAACAGGACTTTTCATGCCTTGGCCAGCATGGAAATCACAGCATCTACCTGAGTTTCTGACTCATGAAGTATTATTTGTCCACTCCGAGTACTGTTAAGACTCTTGTGATTCTGTCCACACCCTTACGTCCCCAGCACAAGTTCCCTTGCTGAGTGCTGCATTTAGACTGTAAAGGCTCCAGTCTCCCACCACTCACTTTTTTCCCACAGTTCAACCAACTCCCATAAAATAAAACTCTGATCATACTATTCAATCATCTAAAGCCCCAAGAACAATTTGCTACCACTCTAGTAAAAGTATTAAACCATCAGAACAGCTTACAAAACACTTGTATAGTCTACAGTCCAGGTTGCACCGTCCTCTCAAAACCACCTATGCTCAGGGTCAGGATGATTTCTTCTCAGGGCCATTGCTACAGGTATTCTTGCAACTTTGGTCTCTGAAGTAGGTCTGACAGCTGTCTGAAGTTATTCCTCATACCCCCATAATGTCTATTCAGTATTTAGGTGTCATCTCACACATCCCTATTGCCCAGAGCCTGATTCATATGCCCCTAGTCTGATTAGGAGTGGCTCTTTCCTTCTCCTCCTGCCCCCAAATACATACATACATAAATAAATAAATACATACATACACTCTCTCAAGCTTTTATCACACCCTCAATCACATATACACCACACACACACACACACACACACACACACACACACACAATCTTTAGCCTTTATCACACAAACACACAAGCATATTTTTTAAAATCTGCTCTTTAAATCATATGACCTCATTACGTCCTTCAATTCATTCCTGATTGGGAGTTCTATAAAGTGTTGCGAATAATGTCTATTCAGTATTTAGGAGACACCTTACAATCATGCTGCTCATCGCTGTTGAATTAACAAGTACTTACTATAATCAGTCAGTTATAAGGCCTGTTAAAGCACTGGCGTGAACAGGAGGGCAGAGCCACACTTTATTTATCTCCTCTCCGAGCTGTTAACTATCAGGTATATCACAGAAGATTTATCTTGGTGATTTGATTCTCATGGTCTCATAGGTTTTGTTTTTGTTGATACTTTATTTTGTTGTTTTCAAACATGAACTCAAAAAAACAAAAAAACAAACAAAATAAAACAAAACAAAACAAACAAAAAAAAAAACCACACAAAAGGAATTTGAGAATGAGCAGTTACAATCCCAAAGGCAGTATGGAAGGTCTTGGGTTACATCCCCTTCAGTGCTTATGGTCAGCATCTTTTATAACTACCTGGTGAACTACAGGACAGAGGTGCACTGAAGAGAATGGTGAGTTCATGTAAGACCACAGACCACTCAAGACAAATGCCCTTAGGAAGCAGTTTCCAGGCCTAGATGGGAACTCTCAGCAGATAGCAGGCAGGGACCAGGCCAGCATCATGCTTCTGCTCTCAGCACAAACACTTACTCTTAGCAAAAGTGCGATCAAGAGACCACAGAAAACAAGCAGGACCTGGTCCTGCAGGAAGCAAGAGAGCACAGTGAAAGGCAGGTCCTAATTATGCCATCCCTCTCCTGTGTCACATCATTGGAAAAGAAAACATAAACATTCAACATTTTAAGGATCTTGCACAAAGCAAATGACAGTAGGTTTTATTAACATATCTTACAATGTCAATTATTCCTAGTTTTGTAATTTCTGCTTAATTATAAAGGTTGATTTCACTTCTACAGTAATGTACTGTATTTAAATGATCATTCATACAAGATCACACCAGTACATGTTTTTGAATAATATACACACATCACTCTAACTTGGACCTGTTATTTTAAAAGTGGGTTTATAAATGGGACTTATAAAAGTTAGGGGAAATGGAGGCTCTAATTTAGCAGCATGCATGTACGTTTTCAAGTACAATTTCAACCAAGTGCTTTTTTAAAATTTACTGGTGACTAATTCACCAATATCAAAATAAACACTATCAAATATCCAAATTTTAAAGTTAAGGCTAATATTTTCACTTCACATCCATATGCAACACCATAAACATTCCATTTAAATATGTAGTGATCAAAGTCTGAATACATTATACCATGTATATATAGCATCAGAGTTCCAAACTGTAAAATTGCTCAAGTTCATGAGTCCTGTAACAGTATTTACTAGAGATGTAGTTAGCATTTGCTCTTCAACCACACTTACGAATGGTCTGCTATTTATAATGACCAAAGCAAAAAGGTAGCAGGCTGAGCTCGTAGCACAGCGTTTTAAGGAGCAGGTGTAGGAAGGACAGGGATTTACCTGAACAAGTCATTCTTGTCTTAACAAAGTTATCTCACCATTTGGAAATGTATATAAAAATAGCAAGCTATTCCCACATATTTTCTTAAAATGCCTCAGGCAGTCTTCTGACATTCTGAAGACATCTGTGTGTGTCCTTCTCTGTTTCCTGTATTTTAATGCAAAGCCACTGTTTTACGTTAATTTCATATTCTGTAATGCTGTGTCAATTCAAAACATTTTGGAACATGGGTCTGATGTTACTTTGATATTTTCTTATTCAATATTTCTTACTTTCACAAGTAAAAAATGTAATTTTATGTAATAAGCCTTGGAAATCAGACGTACCAGGAATTGCTTGATAGTAAGTACTACGGGTGAAACAATCACCTGGAAAAATCCTGGTTCCAATAAAATATGTTCTTCTCCCTCTTACTCAGAGGATTTTAGCCCACTCATTCCCATTCTGAATTAAACCCCCACACAAGCTGACCTTCACAGCCATGTCTAAAGCAGAAGCATGGCTCTTTGGCAGGGTCAAGACCTCTGAGCCTTTTCTGCCGGAGGAAAGCACACAGAAGCAGCCGTGAACTGTGACCCTGCAGGACTGTAACACAGATGAGCTTCTTCAGTCAGTCAGGGGAGTTCCAGAACTTAAAGTTCATGTGTTGGGACAAATGAGCTTTTCGATCTGATCATATAAATAAAGGCTTGGTTGGTAATAAAAGGTGGGCATGCACAGAATCAAAACTCTGCCATGTATATGTTCTTAACCCTTTGATTTTATTGTAACATCTGCTCGTCACTAACAACTCTAATAATTCATTCAGTTGAAATGGCAAGTTGATTTTGTGTGTGTGCGTGTGTGGTGCTTAAGATGAAACTCGGGTTCTGTACATGTTAGCCAAGTAAGCATTCTGCCACTGAGCTACACCCTCAGCCCACAAATGTTTATTTTTAAGGACCCCCGACCACACATACACCTTGCCCCGCCTTGTGCGCTGCACTACACTGCACTATATTTTACAGCTAGTTCAATTATTTACCCGGGGAAAGCATTTATGAAATTCCTGAGAATGAATTAAGTTTTCAGCAAAGCCTTAAACTTTTAACAGATTCCTCACAATAAGAAAAAAATTTAAAGTTCTACTATTAGACCAAGTTTTACTATACAATATTTCACATAAATCATGTTTTACATTTGTTTCTAATTACATACAGCAAAAATCTCAAATCAACACAAGGATGACAAAGGAAATGATGCATTGTGTTTAGCAGATGCAAATAAAAACACAAAAAGAGCAGTAAAACCTCAAATAAATCACATCCTCTCTGTCAGTGAACAACCGCTAAGGGCATTGCAGGGAAAATCATTTCTGAATGATTTCTGTGGACAAGTTGTGCTTTTTATTAATTGTGCACTTAAAAGTGACCACTGCAGGATGATCTAAGTTACTGTTGCTGAGATCCTTTAGAAGAATATCAGACCATTGATGTGGTTGCCAAGCACCTAACTTTGGGAAGGCTTCATAATGGATGTTTACTTTTTATCTCTCAGCAAAGACATCAATCCCCCAAATTAAATTAAAGCTTATAGTTGATGAAAGTCAATCTCAGTGAAAATGATAATATGTGCGATGCTGAGGTGTGTGTCACAGCCCATTGTAATGTGGACCCCATCTTTTATTGATGTGGTCAAAAGTGTGGGAAACCCACTGCTGCTCGAGAACTCGGTACCGCTCCTCGCAGATGTAGAGAGGCTTGCCCCGCCTGCAACACAAAGGAAACACACAGCATTAAGTCCTAAGGCCCACAGCTTACCCATGCATGCTTCTTTAGCACTCTATGGCAAAGATGACATTATAATCTCATTTTATGTGTCCTGTATTTTGGATAGGAAAAATATCTCAAAGCTAGAAATAACTAATTAAATTAATGATTGCCATACTTTGTAATGTTTTAAGTTATAATTGCAAAACCGGGTGTGGCACACTGGTTTCTACTGCTGAAGCTTCAGGAAAACACTTGACACATCAGGCAGGGCTAACCTGAGGTCCCGGTCCTCTTCTCCATGAGCATCCAGATAGACAGAGCCCCAGAGGCA
This sequence comes from Rattus norvegicus, assembly GCF_021556685.1. NCBI lineage: Eukaryota > Metazoa > Chordata > Mammalia > Rodentia > Muridae > Rattus > Rattus norvegicus. Next base: position 54,032,242 of record NC_141536.1, on the reverse strand, counting down.
GAAGCGGTGGCCTCGGATGATGATAATCACTGACGCATTGATTAAAAGGAAAATCCCTGTTCCGGCACCACAATTCTGAGAATGCTAAAAAGAGTAATGTAACAATGTAGTCATTAGTACCATAGAACTGTTTAATGTTAAAATAGAACTTTCTCTCTTTAAACCTGTAACTCCAGCCCCACCAGCTGACTAATACCTTAGGAAGAGTTTAGGGAAGCATAGTGTAGGAAGCAACTAACAGCCCATCAAGCTCCAAGGCTAGTGCCACCCTCAGTGATCAATGAAGACTGCTTCCCAGGGTAGAAAGTGGGCGACAGAAAGAAGAACTGGAACTGTACTTAAGAAGGGTGTTACTTCTTAAACACAGTCTGAGTTTTACCAAACTCTCACTGTGCTATAACTCACAGACCGGCGAGCTCAGAGTTTCACTGTGCCACATTCCCCAAGACCTGCTGCCCGGCCGAGCCTGTGCCACCTGCTTACCAGCACACATTCACAGTAGCTCTGCTGCTTGCAGCACAGGCCTTTCAGGCAGACGAAGGCGCCACACACAAGACAAACAGCTGGGTCTTTAGGAACCTTGGTGCAGACACTGCAGGTTTTTCTGTGGTAGTACTGAAAAATAGTGTTGTAATTCTCGGGCAGCTGTAACAGGTGTGGTAATTTCCATCTTGACTCTTGGATTAGCAAAGCCTAAAACATCCAAAAGTAGTCATCAGCCCTACATAAACAGGATACCAAAATTATATATTCAAATTTTAAAATGATTTTATTTTAGGATGAAAAATTGGCTTTCAAGAATGTGAGTTATTTATTAAAAATATTTCTTTTTCCATTTGACAAAAACAGCCCATTAGCAATTATTATTCTTTATTTCCATATAGATCTCAATTATAGCAGATGTAAAACTTTATAGAATAAGCACACTAAAACACATTTATTATTTTAAGAAAGAAAAAAGTATCCCTGAACATGCATGAAAATAAATCTCTAAACATGCAAAATATCAAACACTTCCCGACACCAGATCCTGACCTGTAATATATATGATTCTTCACCTTCTCCTTAGCACAAGTCAGAGCCATAAGTCATTATTCCTATTTTAATGCTTTACACGAATTCTCCCTCCCTCCTAGAATATGCTATGTTCATATACCTCAGGCTATCAAGATCATTTGTATCCGTAAGTGCTAAAGGCCTGAAACTCTTTGAATAAACTTCCTGTCTAGGTATGGGAACTCCAAGCTAACACTTCCTGCAGGGCAAGTTCTATTTGCTATTTGCAGTTGTAAAAAGGTACTGGTGATGTTTTTCTAGATATTACTCCATTCACACTATAATTCCATGTATTTATTAGCTAACTAATTTCTATGAAACACTTTCTATGAATTGGGGAATTACAAGAAAAATAAGAATTTTTGTTTTGTGAAGTCTTCATTACATTAAAGAAACAAATGTGATAAAAAGAAGCTAAGCTCTGTGACACTTGGGGATTCAGAGCTCATCACACGAGGCTCTGGGCTGACTCCTGTCCATAACTACAGCAATGCTTATAGAGAGGTGCAGCAGCAGAGATGGAGAGGTTGGGCTGAAAAGAAGACTGGCTAGCAGACAATTCCGCTGGAAGAGGCAAGGCCTAAAAAGCAATGAACTGCACAGAAGACAGTGCTGCTGCTAGGGACAGAAGCAGCAGCAGTAGGCAAGCTCACAGACACCTTAATGGCTGCAGTACACTTACACATATTTGTGTCAAATAGAGCAAGGTGGCAGATTCATGGTATAACAACAATGGAAACACAAACAAGATGGTGATGTCTCTTGACCGCCAAGTGGGGACCCAGTCAATTAGACACAGCAAGAACATGTTCCACAAGAACTAGAACATGCAATGATATCATCTGAGATCAGAAGTCACCAAGGCTATGTGTTCCTCTCAAATGACTCTTGCAATAGTTACTTTCTGACTTCTACAATCAGAAAAGTAGTCTGGACTCTCTTCACCTCTGAACAACCTGGGGATGTATCGTCTTACCTTGTCTACTAAAAGGTCAACAGAGGACCCTGTGAAATAAGGTTCCCATTGTATGAAGGCTGTACAGAATCATGGCAAGGCACTAGCCTGCTGCCTGCCTCCACTCTCAGTCATTGGTCACCACAACCCTTTACCAACCAAGCTGGCAGCACAAACCCACATTTAAGTGTTACAGATATAATCTTTTAGTTTTCATATCAAATACATTTAAACAGGAGACAGCTCTACAATTAAGAATATTATTTATTAACTTTAATTTTTTTTATTTTCCAACAATACTATAACGGATGCTTAAATGATTTAATTAAAATCATTAATTAAAACTTAAGCTAAAAGTAACAACTAATACACTTTTTAAGTCAAATATTTCTGCTTTTTTTTTTACTACTTATAACTCAAATATTATTTCAACTTTATCAGTTTAAAACCTGCTGTCACCAATGACCTAAATTTGACTTCTTCCATTGGTCACCTCCCTCGAAGCACATTGTCCCCACTCTTTCTACATACCTTCCCTTGTTCTGCATGCCTCTCTGTAAATGATCTTATCTCAAAACACCACTGAGTTATAATGTCAAATGCTGCAACTGGCCAGTCCAGACACGAGGCACTGATGAATGGGTGATCTGTTTGGTAAAAAGTTGGCAGAAGTCCCAGGCAGCTGGCAAGGACTGAAAATTCCTCTTCTTCCTTTAAGACATGAAACAGAATTCTCAAGATATTTTAACTGTGATACTCACCAATGACTTTGGGCCAGTGGGAAACCAAGGCCGCTGACCACAAGTGAAGGGAGCACAGGTAACAGAAGGAGAGGAGTCTCCTTTTTCCCTTTATCCAAGCATCCTCCAAATACTTATCTCTAAAATGTAACTCCTACATGGTTCAACATCTGCTTCTCTTACACAGCTGTCACATACACACCTGATGAATAGTTTACCGGCATTAGCCACTCTATAAAAGCACTTCAGACGACAGAAGAGCTATTTTGGGTTTCAGAAGCATACAGATTGATCTCTGTGTGGTGGGCAGCCCTGTACTCTAGGAATATCAAAGTTCAAGTTTGTAGAAAGACTCTGAAGGCAGCATGGAGTATAAACAACGAGACCGTGTCTTAGTAACCGAGCGCTGGGTTGAGGGGCCCGGTGCTTGAAGGCTCTGCATCTGGTCTCCAGCCCAAAAGATAAACAGGGCTGTGATGGAGCGCCTGCTAGTGTACACGGAAAACAACAAAGTCATAAAATTCACAGAAAGAGCTAAATGATTTTTTTGGGCTCTCAATACATATGAAACAAAAAAAAAAAACATTTTAAGTGGGCTGGTGGTGGTGGTGGTGGTGGTGGTGGTGGTGGTGGTGGTATTGGTGATGGTGGTATGTGGTGTGCTTTTTTAAAATTTATAGAATGATCGGTCCCAATCTGAAACTCTCTTCACTAACAAAAGAATTAGAGAAATTAGAATGAATAAATTATATTCATTTGTTTGTTTTTCTCCCCCTTTTTGAGATAGGCTCCTATTATGTCACCATGGCTGGCCTGGACTCTCTAAACCACACTGACTTCAACATTTTATTTTCTGAGACAATACCTCATATACCCAGGTTCATCTCACATCTCCTAAATAGCTATGACCTTAAATTTTGGTCTTCTTGCCTCTACCTCCCAAGAACTGGGACTAAACACAAGGTTCTGTGCATGATAGGCAAGAATTCTTCAACTGAGCCACACTACTAGCCCTTTAAGATTTCTTTTAAAAGTGTTTGTTAGTCTTATAAACACAAATATACATCTTTCAGACTCTATTTAATCAAGACTATATTGGAGGCTCATAGATCTCTTTTCCTTGTTTGCTGGATCAATTCCTATTCCACTCAAAAAGAAACCAACCCTTCCATACTTTGAAAATGTTTCAACTCCAGCATAGAATGTGAGTGTGAGTGTGTGTGTGTGTGTGTGTGTGTGTGTGTCCACACTCTTGACAACCAGCAACCACTGATATTCTTTCTACTATCACAGTTTTGACTTTAATTTTTTCATATAAATGGAACCATACTCTACAGACTTTTGTATCTGATATTTTACTTAAAACAATTTTCAGATTCATACATTGTGCATATCAGCTTTCTACATTGTTCCACTTCTGGAGACAGGGTCTCACTATGCAGCCCTGGCTGGCCAAGAACTCACTAGGTAGAGCAGGCTGACCTTGACTTCACAAATATCTGCATGTCTATGTCTTCCAAGTAGTAGGGTTAAAGGTGTGAGTCACTCATCTGGCAAGGGGTAGCCCAGGCTGGCCTGGGATGCATGATCCTCCTGCCACTACCTTTTGGCATATCCCACCAGTATATGCCATTACAACCAGCTACTCTTTTAATAGCTCAGTGTACAATACAGACATACTAAATTTCATTTGTGTATTCCTAGATGTCCGAACCAATCTTCACTAGCATGAATCAGGCTATTTTAAATATTTATTTAGTCTTCATATAGATAGATACCTTCATTTATTTTGTTGTACATCTACAAAAAGAATTGCTGATTGCTGAGCTGTAAATCAAGCACATGGCTAATTCTTAAAAGAAACTAAGAGGTCTTTTCCAAACTGAGCGTCCCGTTGGGTGTCTCTAACGGCAGTTATGACAATCTGACTTTCAAGTCTCCAGCAATACTTGACTTAACGGCGGTAACTGGATGCCATCGCCTGTATTCGCTTGTGCTTTTTTTTTTTTTTTTTTTCCGGAGCTGGGGACCGAACCCAGGGCCTTGCGCTTGCTAGGCAAGCGCTTGCTTGTGCTTTTTGAAGAAGCAATGCACTGAACACTTTTCCTGTTGGCCATTCATATATATTCTTTTCACAAAGTGTCTAATATTTTTGTTCATTCTTTTACATTTTATCACTGAATTTTAAGATTGCTGACGTATGTTGGATGCAGGTCCTTTGTCACTATATTGCAACCACACCTGCTTAGACCCACTGGCACACTCTAACTCTAGGATAGCTTTATATCGTCTGTGGTGATCAATTACTACCTAACTTCATTTTTATTTATACTTAGTTATATCTATTTATCTTGAGACAGAGTCTATGTATCCTTGACTGGTCTGGAATTCACTTTGTAGAACAACCTGACCAAGAACTCAGAGATCTGCCTGTCCCCTGCCCCTGATAGCTTAAACTGATGGCAGGCACCACCACACCTGGCTTATATTCATTTTTAATTAATTATTTGCAAAGTGTAGAAATAAAATTAATCTTAATACATATTTTTATGTACTGAAACTTTGTTAAACTTGTTCATTGCTTAAGTATATTTTTTCAATTACTTGTGAGGCTGGAGAGGGGGTTTAGCAGTAGAGTACTGGCTTTACCCTCTTTCTGACTCTTTCAAACTATGCCTAATTGTACATGTTTATCTCGGTCTACATACACATCTGTTGCTCTAGAATTCACTGATAGTGACACAAATGCCATGCCAACTTTCAATGGCCAAATCCAGAGCATCTGCCTCCAGGGACCTTCCAAGTTAGAGGGGAGCTACCTGCTAATAAAACAAATGGAAGTGAAGTATAGGGAGCAAGCACAGAAACAACCCAGTGAGTAGCCTGCTGTGCATACAAAGCTCAACAAATAAAGGGAAAGGCTGACTTTCCTTGGGCAATCTTCATGTTTAAAAATGTTCTGCATATCAGAAAACAAGCTATCTATAAAATTAAGATTTTTTTTTAAAAAGCCAAAGAACTCAAAAAAAGAAAGAAAGAAAGAAAGAAAGAAAGAAAGAAAGAAAGAAAGAAAGGGAAAAAAAGGAGGGAAAGAAGAAGAAAGAAGTATTTTATGGTTAAATGTTTTAAATTTGACGACATCATGTAACTCTAAACAGATGCTAATGGTAACAAATACATAGGTAACCTTGGGGAATTTGATAAAAGCCAAACTATCTAACTACTTAACATCACATTCAATTACTCAAGACAGAAGAACAGAAATGCTATTTTAGTCTGATATAAGTCTAAAGGCCATAAATATGGTGAGTTCTGATTTCTATATCAAATTCCTTGAGCTGGCAGCTCAAGTCAGGACCAAGTTAACACGTACATTGGGCTCACTTACCTTTAGTCTCCTGCCCTATTCCTCTCTTGCCTGTTCTTTTGACCCCCAGCTCTATAGACTAGATTAAACCTGCAGTAATTCAGTAATGTGGTCTAACGGTTACTCTTCTGAGCAATGCACCTTTTTTTTTTTTTTTTTTGCAGATATTACATTTTTTTTTAACTTGAGTATTTCTTTTTTTTTTTTTATTATTATTAACTTGAGTATTTCTTATATACATTTCGAGTGTTATTCCCTTTCCCGGTTTCCGGGCAAACATCCCCCTCCCCCCTCCCCAATGCACCTTTTAAACGAGTATTAAAAGCACGAAATGCCAGGGATAAAGTATTTTCAGAATGAACATCATTCTTACTCAAGCATTTGGCCTGGATCTAACGAACCTAATCTAAAACTGCTCAACCATCCCAAATTAGCAATGTTATCAGAAAAAAAAAAAAGTGGTTGCTAGTAACATAAGAGAGTTAGTATTTGGGATTATCTAGTGTTTTGGGGTAAACTGGCTTATCTTCATAACACGCTCTGCATATTAAGAGACAAAAGTGGTCTACTATGCACAAGTACAATCTGGAAATCAGCCTACTGTAACAACAAGGCCACATTATACCTGGCAACTGGGTAAATCTTCCCCAAAGAGGTGGTGCTGAAGAAGGCTGCTGATCCTGAGGAAAGGTAAGCAGAAATCCTGTATGTATCTTTCCATGGACTCAGGAGACCAAGCAATAGGACTGACCTAAAGTAAAAAAGAAAAATGGAGGAATTCGTGCTGCAACAGATGCAGCTTTTCAAACGTTCACTCTTCGAGGCAATAAGATCCAAGTTAACAGACATACCATGGTACACTCCTGAGCGCCTTCTTCACAATATAACTTCCCTTTAGACAGCTCACTTATGACAAAGCCCAACAATACTTCGTAAGACTTCTCTGCATCACATGTATCCTGGGAAAAATTAAAATATTAGTTTTACATGGGGTACTGAGAAATTACAAAAGGAAATTCCCTGGAAATAATACCCTTATGTAGTAAAACTGTAATTGAATTATATCTCAAACACATGAATTTCATTACCTCTAAATCCAGGTTAACTTTGGAATCAGAATAAAACTGAGTAGGTGGTTAAAATTATTCTAGTTATATCTTTAAAAGACAGAATGTAGTATATATATATTTATTTGTAGACTACATATTATATTACCATATACTTTTATGTATAATTGTACACACACACCTTCTACTGCTGAGAACTTATCCTAAGGAGTTGCCTGACCTAGGGAGCATTGACTCAAAAATACTTCACAGGCAACAAATACAACAAATTTGAACCACATGAAAAATGTTTGCAATCTGAATTATAATAATTATATATAAATCAGAAAAAATATTTTTCTATGATGTCATTGTACTCATTAACTATACTTTTAAAATATAAAGAATAATTGAATAAATACCAGGTTTGTCCTGAACTCTTACTGTTATGTTTATTAATTAAATTTTAAATTATTTTGCATTCATAAATGCATACACTACGTACTGTCTCCTCTCATCAACCACCTTCTTACCATCTCTGTCAAGTGTTTCCCTCCAGCAACCAAATCCAGAGCTTAGGCATGCTAGACAAGCGCTCCACCACTGAGCCCCATCTGCGGCACCATCCTAACACTGACAGCATCCCTCGCTGGACCACAGATCCGTTACTTGATGATGCTTGTTCTTTTACCCTCAGTGTTTCATCCATGTTGCTCTATTCTTTCCCCGGCAGACTTCCAACTCCAAAATGTCTGCTATGCTTTCTAGTTTTCACAAATTCTTCTTCATAACGGAACTCTAGCAACAACTGTCTTCTAGCTAATGAATGGAATTTATCTTGATAATTTTGGAGCTTCTGGCTTTGGAAACTGACTGAACATGCTTTTTTACTTTTTTTAAATAATCCTTTATTTAGGGGTTGGGGATTTAGCTCAGTGGTAGAGCGCTTGACTAGCAACCGCAAGGCCCTGGGTTCGGTCCCCGGCTCCGGGAAAAAAAAAAAAAAGGAGAGAGAGAGAGGGCCACCTGGGCATTTAAAAAAAAAAAATCCTTTATTTAAAATTTTTTCTTCTGCTTTCTATTATGCCCAGTCATGTATATTGTGTTCTAATTCTAAACTACAAAAATACTTCTAATTCACAACTGCTCTTTTTAGTGTGAATTGCCTTATTCTTGCCCAATTAACAGAATAAATATTTCCTAAATATGACCACTATACATTTCACATAATTTACACAAATCAATACCTTGATAACTATCAGAATAGTAAAATGTTATTAAAATCTGTTTGAATCAAATCACTTCATGGATTGGCTACATGTGAGTCAATAAGATGAGAACACCAGCCAGCTTCCAAAGTGTAGTCTACTCTTTAGAATTAAGTATTTCTAGAATATTACAAAAGGAAAGTTTTAAAGAGTAACATTATGCTCAGATCACTGAAATAAGTTACTAGTGAGAATAAAGTTTTTGATTTTTTTTTTCTTTTTGGCTTTTTGGTTTTTCAAGTCAGAGTTTCTCTGTGTAGTCCTGGCTATCCTGGAACTCACTTTGTTGACCTTGTAGATCTTGAACTCAAGAGATCCTCTGCCTCTACCTCCCAAGTGGTGGGATTAAATGTGTGCAGCACCACCACTCATCCTGACAATAAGTTTTAAACCTATTATCAAATGCATATCAAATACACTGTCACATTCAGAAAGCTGTGCATCACGATAGAAAGCTGGCTTGACGTAATAATTACGGTTTACATTGTCAACTCTTTCTTACTAAAGCAGTGCTGGAACTTTTGAGGATTTCACACAAGTACTGTACTTACATAATTCCACTCCCTCCTCCTTATCTATTTTTCCTTGTACCCCTTACTTGTTCTCAAATTTATAACCTCTTCTTTAACTATTAGTGGTGTGTGTGTGTGTGTGTGTGTGTATGTGTGTGTGTGTGTGCGTGCGTGCGTGTGTGCGAGAGAGAGAGGGGGGGAGAGAGAGAGAGAGAGAGAGAGAGAGAGAGAGAGAGAGAGAGAGAGAGAGAGAGAATAGAGAATGAATAATTTCTGGGTCCACTTAGTCTTGCTCCTATGTGTATGTATTTATGCTGTACACTTGAGATTAGATGACCTGTCAGAGGGCTTGTCCCTGGAGAAGACTGTTCTTTCCTTCTCAACAGCCACTAACAGACTCTAACTCTTCATCTTAGGAGGAGGCTGTGGGAGACTCCTCACCCCCACATTGGCATGTCAACTGGATGTCACTGTGCAGGTCTTATTTAGGTGACCAACCATATTGTTGCAGTTTTCTACATGCAGCTTCCCTATCATCTACAGACAATGACAATCTTCCTGTAGACGTGCTGACCCTCAGGCTCTAACCATCTTCCCAGTGCCTTTTCTGGGAGTGGTGTGGGATGAGAAACTTTATTTTATGTATACACAGATACAGGCAATTTTTGGCTAATACAGAGTGGACTCATGAAGCTTAGGATAAAACTAATGAGAGCATAGACTCTGAAATCAAGAACTGACAAACTAGGGAAGAGGTAGCAAAAGCCAATGGATAAACAAAGAATGGCATCAGAATCCACAGGCACAGGACAGAAGGGACGCTCAGTGGTTATGGGCTCTTGCTACTCTGAACTCAGTTCCCAGCATACACAGAGGGTATCTCACAACCGCCAGTAACTCTAGCTCTAGGGAATCTGGCATGTTCTTCTGTCCTCTTTAGTTACCCATATGCATAAGTGTACACACACACACACACACGCACACACACACACACACACACACACACACACACACACACTTTTGAAAAACATTCAGTGATGCACAAGGTCTATCAGCGTAGGTTCAAAGCTTTTGTCTAAGCACTGCTTTGTGAACTTTGGGACGGGGGTCATGTCCTTAGAGCATATTTCAGATACTATGATCCTACTTTAAACAAACAACAACAAGTATTTTGAAGTGTTTGTTTTGAGACCGTCCCATGTACTCCAGGGAGCCCCAGGCTCCTTATATGAAGCAGGCTCCAACCCAGTTTGAGCTTACAATCCCTCTGCCTCTGCCTTCCTTTGCTAGGAATGCTAGCAAATCCCTAAGAAGTCATACAGTCTGGATCTGCAGTTTACCTTTAAGAAGGCTGAGGCTCAGACAGTTTTCCATTCTTTGTCTAAAGATGTAACATCTGTCTTCAAAGGCAGACTGGCACACTAACTAACTTCAGTTTGATAGGCGATTGGCTGATACCCCACCTCAAGGCACAATGCACTCTGATATGCTGTGTTAAATTTCTGGGCATATGATTGTGATTTGGGAGTGAACTGGCAGAACAGTGAAGGACAGTCAGCACATTTCATGCACTTACAGGTGGATTTAGCTCTTTTGGACCAAGAGATACAATTTGAAATCGTGCATTTTAAAAATAACTTCTCTTCTATTAAATTTGATAAAGGCCAAATTTAGAGATACTTTCTGTATCTAAAACAGTGTATAACTGCAGTATCCTGCTTAGTTTTATCTCAACTTGACAAAAGCTAAAGTCAAAGAACTGAAGGAGCTGAAGGGGTTTGCAACCCCATAGGAACAACAATGCCAACCAACCAGAGCTCCCATGGACTAAATCACCATGCAAGAGTACACATGGACTGACCATGGCTCCGGCTGCATATGTAGCAGAGGATGGCCTTGTTGGGCACCAGTGGGAGGAGAAGCCCTTGGTCCTGCCAAGGCTGGATCCCACAATATAGGGGGATGTCAGGGCGGGGAGGCGGAAGGGGTGGATGGATGGGTGGATAACACCTTTATAGAAGCAGAGCGAGGGGAGATGGGGGCTTATGGATGATAACCAGGAAAGGGGATAACATTTGAAATGTAAATAAAAAATATCCAAAAAAAAACAAAGAACAAAAAAACAAAAAAACAAAAAACTAGAGTCATCTTAGAAGAGGAAACCTCAGTTGAGGAGATACCTGCCTAAAACTGCACTGTAGGCAAGTCTGTGGGGCATTTCCTAAAACTGCACTGTAGGCAAGTCTGTGGGGCATTTCCTTGGTTTTTAATGGGGGAGGGTCCAGTTCATTGAGGGTGGGGCACCTTTGGTTGTTGGTCCTGGGTTCTATTTAAAAAAAAAAAAAAAAAGCTGGGCAAAGCTCTGAGGACAAACAGTAAGCAGCACTCTCCAAGGCCTCTGCATCAGCTCCTGCCTCCAGTTCCCTTCTGGTTTTGAGTTCCGACCTTGGCTGCCTTCAGTTTACTGTGACTCAGGATATGCAAACCAAATACAATGAACCTTTCTTTTCTAAGTTGGTCATTTTATTTTATCACAGCAACAGTAACCCCAAGTAGGACATGCAATAAAACATTTTTAACTTTTTCTTTCTTTTTCCCCCCATAAGTGTTCCATTTCCAATTAAACCCATTGTTAACTCTTTTGTCTCTCTAACGACCGTTCTTGGGCTAGGCTGTAGCTCGCTGTAGAGCACCTATCTAGCACTCAGGTGGTTTGCACGCAAATCTGAGCACCTCAAAAGCAAAACAAAAAAGTTCACACAGAAAACATACTCTCAACTGACTTCCACTCCACCTTACAGGCCTCCCCTGACGACAGAGAACTCAGGGACGAGACTACCTTTTTAAGAGCTCCAAGGTGTTTCCAGGCTGACCGATCCTCTTCAGTGCCCTTCACTGAGAGCGCTGCCAGGGCCTGGGTGTAGAGCAGGGTGAAGAGAACTTTGACAATGCAGGTGAAGTGCTCTGCAACAAGAAAGACAGCACCGGCTCTTTGCAATGCACATCTTTTGAACCAAAAAATATCCCACATGCTTATACCTTTGCCTGTGTGTGTAATTTTCCAGCATTTGTGTGGTTAATGAGATTATACTGTATTTGTTCTATTGATCTTATTGCTAGTACGACCAAATATTTGACATAAACAACTTAAGGGAGGAGAGAGTTGCTTTTGCTCAGCACTTCAGTTATGGTGTAAGCCATGGTGACAAGAGGGCAGATGCTGGGACTGGCTCTCAGCTACTTTCCCCTTCTCCCCTTTTTCTCGTTGGCACCAAACTTGTGGGATAATTCTGGTGACATTCATGGCTGGTTTCTCCTCCAAGAAACATGCCCACAGATACAACCAAGTTGTACCTCCTTAATCTCCTAGAGACAGGTTCTCACTATTTCTGCAAGGCAGTTCTTATAGTTCAATCAAATAGGCACCCAAAACCACCCATCACACTTCCCAACAAATCAAATTTATGAAAGCACTCTATCATGATGCACACCCCTACGAGATGTGTCAGTGTCAGGCAGTGTCTTCTATAAGGGTGTTCTCATGTGAGCCCGGCAGAGCAGGGCTGTGATCCCAGCTACTTCGGAGCTGTGAGGCAAAGAACTGCAAGTTCAAGCCTGCTCTTCCTGTAGACTGAGCCAAGGCCAGTCTGAAAAATCAAAAATACTTCTAATTCTACAGCTGCTCTTCATAGTGTGAATTGCCTCATTCTTGCCCAATTAACAGACTAAGTATTTCCTAAATATGACCAATATACATGTCACATAATTTACACAAATCAATGCCTTGATAACTATCAGAACAGTAAAATGTTATTAAAATCTGTTTAAATCAAATTACTTCTTAAATATTTAGGCAGAGCTCACTTCATCCAAAAGGTTTAACTCTCAAATTCAAACAGCACCCCCGCCACCACACACACACACACACACACACACACACACACACACACACACACACACACACAGAGTCCATGACTTGGCACAGAGAAACCTTGACTTCCCAAAAAAAAAAAAAGAAGCCTCCCAAAAACCCTTTATTGTCACTAAGTAACTTATTTCAGAGATTTGAGCATAAAGTTGTTCTTTAAAACTTTGTAATATTCTAGAACTATAAACAGACTAAACTTCGGAAGCTGGATCATGTTCTAATCTCATTGACTAACATGTAGCCAATGCACGGAGTTAAGAAAAGAAACAGATGGGACCTGAGGAGGCGGCTCAGTCAGGAAGTGCTGGATACACAAACATGAGGACCTGGTTCTAGCCACTAAACCCACACACCTCTAATACTGTATCACTGGGGTGTAGAGGAGGAAGATGAGTTCAGTGACCAGCCAATGTTGCCAAAATGTCAAGCTCCAAGTTTAATGAGAGACCAGCACCCCATAAAAAATCTTAACTGGGAAGCCTTTCAGACATAGTGCCCAGAAACACTGCTTAAGTAATTTCTTCTCATAATAAACTGTGTGTTATTAAAAAGTAATCCAGCAAGAGAAGTAACAGCTACTATAGCCAGTGTTTTAGCCATTTCTTGTAGAAAGTCTTAATTCAACCAAGCAGTAGTACCACAAGCCTTTAATACCAGCACTTGGGAGGCAGAGGAAAGTGAATCTCTTGAGTTCTAGGCCAGTCTGGTCTACAGAGTAAGTTCTGGTTGCTTCTTGGTCATGATGTTTTGTGCAGGAATAGAAACCCTGACTAAGACACAAGGCTACACAAAAAAACCCTGTCTAAAAAGCTAGAGGGGCAGGGTTCTTATTTTTAATCATTTTTAATATCCTTAAACTGACAGTTTTTAAAGCCATTGTAGTTCCAAGTTTTGGCATTCACTTATGTATTCACTTATATTATTATGTAATCTATTGATGGAATTGATATATTCCATCTACTGATGGAATAACTCTATATGTGACACCAACATCTTTCAGGGACTTTAAACAAGGAACCACTGTTCAGAAATGAATACAAGTAAAGCCATACAAATGCAATTCTAAAAATTTTTTAAATGAAAAAGGGGATTGTCATGTCCAGTTGAGTAAATGTGCCTAAAACAGAGAAATCACCATGAAAACTGAAGTTGAACAGAAGCTCCATCCCTACTTAAAATGCTTGTGGAGCGAGAAGACCCCAGCTACCATGCCAACTTCAGCTATCACAGTGTACCACACCTTAGGAACAGGGCCCTGGCTCTGTCTCTGCTACTAGCTTGACAGTTGCACAGTGCTCACATGGCAGGCATATGCTGGGGCTCAATGCCAGCACAAGACACTATTAAGTAGAAGCAGTCTGTTCCTACTGTTTACCAGGATAAAGAAGGTGGTATGGTAGAAATAGCAACATGGGGAGGGAATGGGGACTTCTGGACAGGAAACCGAGAAGGGTAATAACATTTAAAATGTAAGTAAAGAAATATATCTAATAAAAAAGTTTAAAAAGGGGGAGGGGGACAAAAATATTCATAGGAGGGGATATGGAGGCAAAGTTTGGAGCAGAGACTGAAGGAACACCCATTCAGAGCCTGCCCCACACGTGGCTCATATATATATACAGCCACCAAAACTAGATAAGATTGATGAAGCCAAGAAGTGCAGGCTGACAGGAACCGGATATAGATCTCTCCTGAGAGGTACAATCAGAGCATGTCAAATATAGAGGTGAATGCCAGCAGCAAACCACTGAACTAAGAACGTGGTCCCTGTTGGAGGAATCAGAGAAAGGATTGAAAGAGCTAAAGTGGCTTGCAATCCCACAAGAACAACAATTGCGGGGTTGGGGATTTAGCTCAGTGGTAGAGCGCTTGCCTAGGAAGCGCAAGGCCCTGGGTTCAGTCCCCAGCTCCGAAAAAAAAAAAAAAAAAAAAAAAAAAAAAAAAAAAAAAAGAACAACAATTGCAACCAACCAGAGCTTCCAGGGACTAAACCACTACCCAAAGACTATACATGGACAGACCCATGGCTCCAGCTGCATATGTAGCAGAGGATGGTCTTGTTGGGTACCAATGGAAGGAAAGCCCTTGGTCTTGCAGAGGTAGGATCCCTAGTGTAGGGGAATGTCGGGGGGGGGGGGGGGGGGGGGGCGGGGCGGGGCGGGGGTGTTGGGAGGGGAACACCCTTATAGAAGAAGGGGAGGGGATGGGATGGGGGCTTATGTCTGGGAAAACGGGAACGGGAATAACATTTGAAATATAAATAAAAAAATCCAATAAAAGTTAAAAAAATAAAATAAAGAAATAGCAACATGGGACTTACAAGGTGAATTTTTCCTTAAAGTTACACATTGTTTACATTCCTAAATTCCTATTCTTGAAAGGGCTAAAACAAGAACAAGCTGCCATACCTGACCCATTACATTATTTCAGAGTAAATAATATTAACAATTTAAATAAATAATATGTTAAAATGTCCCTACATTTGCTGTTTTTTTTTCATAAGGATGAAATCTTAAGATTATCTTAGAATAATTCAAAAGGCATTGTCATTAATTGGGAACTGTGTCTGACTCTAGACTGATATCAAGAGAAGCTCACTGAGCATTGCTTTACTGGTTAATGCAGGAAAACACAGAAATATTGAAAATTTGAGTACTGACTGAGCTCAATATTGAACGAAACTGAATATTTGACATGTGACTATTGCATTCTGCACTTTGTATAGGTTTTCCAGGGAAATCTACAAGGCTCTGGAAACAGCTACATCCACTGATTTTCTGGCTTGCCTGAAGCTTTAGGGCTTTACTGCACGTAACGAGGGAATGGAACGTCAAGCATTACAAAAGCTCTTCTCACACAAACTGTGTTAGAGCTAAGATTTATAAAATGCTCTAAGTTTCCCTTTAGGCTGAGGTAAATATGTGAACCAAAGACACTATGGAAAGAGCACTTCTGAAACAGGAGAAGGTGTGAAGATGCATCAGATACTTTATTCTTTTCCTAAAAGCACCATGAAGTTTCTTGTAAAAAAAGAAAAGCACTTTGCACTACATGGAAATGCCAAATTTTCTCACTCTTCCCTTCTCTCGCTTAAAGTTACTAGTTACATGTTGCCTGAGCCCTTACTCAAAGAAATAAAGCCTACAAAAATTCATTTCTGATATGCTTTCTTGGAGCGGAAGCTACATCGTATTTTCTCTTTGGTGAGTGAAGAACCCAAGTAGTTTAAGAAGATTTTATTTGGCTTAATCACGATAGAACTAAGAGAAGATTTCAGTGCACCTCATACTTAATAAGGTAGTTAACACTGGCTCCTTGAATATATTTCAGGCAACTAGATATTCCAATAAACTACCAACATTCCCAAAAACACATTACATAAATGTGATCACAACAGGGGTGCTAAAGATTAAAGTGTGAGCAATAATAGTGTTTTTGAATTTCAAATAAGAAACTATGCAGAAAATAAAGGTCATCAGATTTTTGACACAATCATTGCATTCTGCAAATATTGACTAACTGCATGGTGGTTTGAATGAAAGTGGCCCCTGCAGGCATTAGAAGTGTGGCCTTGTTGGAGGAGGTGTATCACTGGAGGTGGTTTTTGAGGTTTTAAAAGTCCATGCCAGGCCCAGTGTCTCTATGTCTGTCTGTTATCCATCCCTCCTTCCCTCCCTCCTTTTTCCCTCCCTCTGTCTCTGCCTCCACCTTGTGAACAAGATGAAAGTTAACAGCTTCTGCTCCAGTGCCATGCTTGTCTGCTTGCTACCATGCTTCCTGCCATGATCATGTACTGACCCTCTGAAACTGTAAGCAAGGCCCCAGTTAAGTGCTCTTAAGTCACGGTGTCTCTTCACAGTAATCAAACACTAACTAGTCCATACTGTAATGTCCCAAGTGGCAGGGATATACGAGAGTTGGTCTAGTCCTGGAGGAGCTGATAGCCTACAGGGGAAACACTCAAGAAAACCTAGTGACAGTATGAGTGTCAATAGTGAAGTGTGGGCAGGTTAATATGGGAAAAGGAAAGGGATGTCTAAAAGAAAGGTTGAAACATTGGGAGTTAGTGAGTGAAGAATGGAGAAAAAGCAAATACTTTTTTTTTTTTTTTGGTTCTTTTTTTCGGAGCTGGGGACCGAACCCAGGGCCTTGCGCTTCCTAGGTAAGCGCTCTAACCACTGAGCTAAATCCCCAGCCCTGAAAAAGCAAACACTTAAATATACTCATTGTGTTCCCTTTTAGCCGCAAGCATAATAACTGCCATGGGTTTTGCCCAACAATTTAACCCCTTCCTGTCCATCACTGCCTTCACCCATTCTCTCTACACCTCTCTCTCATTCTTTATTCCATTATAATTTGTTATTACCATAACTAAACAACTTCTTACTGCTCTTCTTTATTATAGAATTATTTCTAGTCTATGGCCAGAGATCCTTAAGATATTATCTATACTATCAATATACTTTTAAACCTGGTAAGAACTATTCAGAAAACGTTCCTATACCAAATTTTCCCATACAGTGGGAAACAACAATTTCCCACTGTACAGTGGATTCAACAATTAAGTGTAGAAGCAGATTAAAAAGCCCCGGTCTAAAACCACCATCAAAGGTCTAATGCAATTAGAGATGAAGGCAGGCATATCTCTGGGAATTAAAGACTAACCTGGTCTACATAGTAAGTTCTAGGACAGCCAGGAATACATAGAAAAATCACATCTGGGGCAGGTAAGGGGAAAAGAAAGAAGAGGAGAAAGAGGAGGAAGGGAGGAAGAGCAGCAAGAGGAGGAGAGGAGGAAGAAGAACCAGCAGCAGCTATGTGGTCAGGCTGACCTGACATGTAGCATTATAAAGAATATAACACTACTATATCTTCCCAGTGCTGCTTGGTTTTGTTATTTTAAATACTTGACAGTTTTGTAGAAACAGCTTGGATATTAAGCATCCCTCAAAGTCTAATATAGAAAGTCTTGCCAGCCTGTGCCAGTAGTGGGAGGTGACAGAGAGGGTGTACACTTCAAAGGAATACTGGGACGCTGTCCCCTTTTCCTCTTCTCCCTGATTCATGGACACCATGAAGCAGCCTCATCTCCTACAGCCTTCCACCACAGTACTACCTTGCCACGGGGCCAAAAGCAGTGAGACAAAACAAACGATGGACTCTGGGAGCCACAAGAACTCTTCTTTTAAAGCTGATTGCCTATCACAGTACTTTGTCACAGGACGGAAAGCTACTCCAGATAAACACCACAGATTATTATGAAATTTTAAAGTACAAGTTTTGGAACTAATTTAACTACAGGCAAATTTAATGACTACTAGATAATCATCTACTGAGTCCCCAAGGGCAAAGTCCACATTTTACTCATCTTTGCACTTCTAGTATCCAGTAAAGCGTGTCTCAACACAGCACATAGTAGGTGTTTACTAAACATTTCTTGGGCCTGTGAAATGGCTCAGCAGGTAAAGGTGGCCACCAAGACGGATGATGAATTTCACCCCAGACCCCAACTACAGAAGGAAGAGAACTGAGTTCTATAGCTTTTCCTCTCACTTGCACCTGGTTCAGTGCATATGTGACCTCATGGGTACACAGCATCACAATGTAAATTTAAAAATGTTTTTTTAACCAAAGCAGACAACGACTTCACAACTTAGTACTAAACCAGCATTTGCTTACTAAATCTGTTCACAAAACTACTTTTAAATGACATTAAGGAATGATTTAAGGATCACTTACTAACAAAATTTTATACAGATTTTTTTTCCCTCAATCTAGTCTACTCCATTTATTTAACCTAGAAAATCCAAACTTGTTTTAGAACACAACTTTAGGATTTGTTTCTACTGAATAAGAATCTGTAGGATCAAAAAAACTCAGCAACTGAACTCTCTCCTGTTTCTGAGTAAGCCTAAGGCCAACAACAGTCCTTTCTGCAAAACGACCCAGCAGCTAATGAGGCAAGCATTCGGGCACCGTCCTATACTATATAGTTCCTTCTACACAGCAAGTGCCTTCTCTAATAGGTCCTCTGGTTTACATGAAAAAACTATCCCTATAAAGGAAATGTATATTGAAATGCTTAAAATATAAGACAAAGCAACTTTGTGTAGGTTAAAGTATAATATACTGTGCATTGTTTGAATACATTAGGAAGAAACCACCGTGAGCCCTAGCATGTTTTCCTAAACTAATAAAAACTAACCAAAAATTTTCCCCGTACACATATGAATATTAAGAAATTTAAAATTTATTTTGTAAAGAGACTGAATCAGGTTATTTGACAAGTTTAGGTTTTAAAGTTTATAAATGAATAAATTCATAGCTATAGACAATCTCACAAAAACAGTATTAAAAATATCTACTGAATGTTAAAAGGAGAATATGGGGTGTAACTACTGATATCATTCCTTTTGTGTTGATTAAATGTTTCTGGAACTTAGTAAAGGTAATTAAATGTCAATGGAACCATAATTGTAAAAGATGTCTAAGCAGCACACCGTTTGCTATGTGAATATTGTAATTAAAATATAAAATCAAGCCAAGTGTTGGTGGCATGTGTGTTTAATCCCAGCACTTGCAAGGCAGAGGCAGGTGGATCTCTGAGTGAGAGGTCAACCTGGTCCACAGAGTGAGTCCCAGGACAGCCAGGGCTGCACAGAGAAACATCTTACAAAAAACAAACATCAACAACAAAAATTAAATCAAAATTCAGAGTTGCTGTAAATGTGACTTACATATTAATGACATTTTACCATTTACCAAGTATAATTTACTTGAAATATTATAATTTGTCTATATTTAAAATAAATGGTCATTTCCTACCCCTAAGTTGATTTTATTAAATTATTGAAATATACGCAAAGACTGTTTTCCACCGGGAGCATTTTACACCAACATTACACTGTGACTTACAACAGGAAAGCAGGGCTAGGCATGGAGTGTACCATTAACCCCAGCACGCCAGAGGCAGAAGCAGGGGGATCTCTATGAG
This sequence comes from Rattus norvegicus, assembly GCF_021556685.1. Classification (NCBI taxonomy): domain Eukaryota; kingdom Metazoa; phylum Chordata; class Mammalia; order Rodentia; family Muridae; genus Rattus; species Rattus norvegicus. The sequence continues at coordinate 54,012,376 of NC_141536.1, read as the reverse complement.
TTCCAGGTCAACCTAGTCTATACGGAAAGTTCCAGATTAGGCAGGACTATATAATCAGACCCTACCTCAAAACAAAATAAAGTAATAAACCAATTTTTCAAAACAAAATAAAGTAATAAACCAATTTTTCAAAACAAAAGAAAGCTTATTAGCTGACAAAATATTTTAAATGCTTTAAAGTAAAACCTATGAAAACTAGCAATACTCAAAATGTTGCTAATTTAATATTAAAGTTGTTCATCCAATATTATGATGCTAACACTAATTTAAAATGATAGAATATCGCATTTTTAATAGAACTGCAATTACCTACTGTGTACATGTAGATTCAGTGGGGATATTAAACCTAACACTTTGTTTTTTAAATATTCTTTTACATTAATACTTCGATTTAAAAAAAAACAATATTTAAGGTAATTTCCTCAAGCATTTTACATCTTATTGAAAAAAAATTGACAAGTTTTAAAAAACACCTTTATTTCTCTCTCACCTTCCTGACTGCAATAAAAATATACTACTAATAAAATACTATTTTTCATTAAAAATTTTTCTTTTCTTTCTTTTTCCTCTATTTCTTTTTAAGAAAGATTTTACTTGATTTAGAGCTTGAGGAAGAGTCCCTCCTAGCAAGGAAGCGGGCAGGGCACACACGGCACCCTGTCCCATTGGCCTGTAGGGAAGGACAGTGGAAGAGACCAAGAGTGAAGAGTGGTGCACAGCTTCCGTCCTGGGCCAGATCCAGTTAGGAGTCCAAATGTGTCCAGCTGGCTTCCCAACTCAGGATAGTCTTCACTGCTTAGTTGACACTTTTCTCCATCACTCTCATGGTCATTCTATCAGCCTGGATGTCCTATTTGTCCCTAGAATCTCGACAATATCCCAAAAGTAATCTGAGAGTGTGAGGTTTAAAGACCCACCTTTCTGTAAGGGCTGTGGCATCATTAAGATCTGGATGAGCAGGAGCGATGTCACATCATGATAAAGGACTGGAACTTCAGGCTGCTGGTCTTCACTCCCCACCCTAAAAGAAAAACCGCATGGTCACGCTCTAGTGTACAGCATATCTTTCTAATTCATTTCACATATAACATGTATATCTACAAACCAGAAACAGAAACAATAAAGAAATCTTAACAGAAGTACTTGATGACCATATTTTGTTTTACTATTATTATGATTGTTTTGGTAATGCATATATTTTCTTTGGCTAACTTGAAAACATTACATAAGAACTGTATTAAGCCTTACCAAAGTTAAACACCTGTACTGTATTAAGGTTACGCTGAGATTTTTGGATCACTGAAATTACAGAAACCAAGGAAGGTATTGAATAGACACAAGAAAACAGGTCAGATGAGGCAGCTCACAGATATAATCACAACTAGCTCAAGATAAATAAATGCTCACCTAATGAAAAGGCACAGGCACAGATCAGCAATCTGGTCAGGGTAATATTCTCTTTAAAAAAGACTTAGCTGTCTCCTGAGAGGCTCTGCCAGAACCTGACCAATACAGATGCGGATGTTTGCAGTCAACCATGCATCAGACTGAGTGCAGGGAGCCCAATAGAGGAGTTAGGGGAAGGACTGAAGGAGCTGAAGGAGTTTGCAACCCCATAGGAAGAGCAACAATATCAACCAACCAGACCACCACAGAGCTCCCAGGGACTAAACCACCAACCCAAGAGCACACATGGAGGGACCCATGGCTCCAGCTGCATTATGTAGCAGAGGATGGCCTTATCTGCATCAATGGGAGGGGAGGCCCTTGGTCCTGTGAAGGCTCAATGCCCCAGTGTAGGGGAGTGCTAGGTTAGTGAGCTGGGAGTGGGTAGGTGGGTGGGGGAGAGCACTCTCATTGAAGCAGGGGGAATGAGGGGTGGGATAGGGAGTTTTGTAGAGGGAAAACTAGGAAGGGAAACATTTGAAATGTAAATGAAGAAAATAATCAATAAAAAAAAATAGAAGACTTTATTGCTGACACAATTTCTAACAAAAGCCTTAACATTTACATTTTTAACACAGGATAATCAAAGTCGAACTTCTCACACACCACAAAAGGTATCAACCCTAGAGATGTGCAGCAATATGAAAGCACAGACCTCAAAGCAGGACTTACACTAAGTGTGTATGTGAGGGGGTGGTTTCCTACCTAACTGCCTGCCTGACTGTAAGTGAACTCTGAGCCTCATACACTCTATATATCTAACAAGCACTCTATCACTGAGTATAGTCTTAATATTGGAAAGTGAACTATTTTTATTATGTTTAATTTTTCATAAAACAGTAAAAGTAAATCTCAAGCTTCCAAACCTGGCTAAATTCTGAAACTGTACTTCTGACCAGGCTTGAGCAATACTGTTTGAGCCTGTGATTAGGCTCTATTACCAGCAAGGCAATCAGGAAATGCTGGTTACCTGTTTAGTACCAGGCACTGGACAAACAGCCAGATAAGTTGATTCCTGCGTCTATGAATCTTCAGACAATAGATGAAACATAGCACTTTGAATTTCACCTTTCCCTATAAATATTTCTCATCTACTGTACTTATATTCCTCTCTAAGGCTACAGCTCCTATTATCCTATGTACCAGGCCCCTTATTTTATAAAACTGGGTAGGGAAGGAGGAAGAGCACCACTTAAGTGTCAAAATCCCTCACAGGAATCATTCTCCCTATGATCAATAGTGATCTCTTAATTATAAAGTTTAGTGGACATTCTAAATCTTCATCTCATTGATCCTTGACCTTAGATATACTTGAGTACAACTACCTGAAATTATTTTTATCTCTATCTGCCTGCAGATGGGAAAACTGACTGCCCTTCTACAGGTCCTAAGTTCAGTTCCCAGCAACCACATAATAAGTAAATCTTAACATATGGAGATAGCTCAGCAGTTAAGAACTCTTACTGCCCTTACAGAGGACCCAGGTTTGTTCTCATATTTTTATAACAGACGGTGATTGATACAGACACTATCAATCAAGACACAGAGAAGAAAAGACTGTGGCATGCCCACCTCTAAATTGGACAACTCTATCACATTTGCTCTCCCTAAGGCTCAGGGATCATCACAGAAGAATGAGCAGAGAGAGTGTGAGTGACAGGTAGTGGGCATCACAGTGGCAGTATATGTGACAGCCCCACTGCACATATAAGTTCAGTGGCTGTAACTCCATGTCCAAGGCATGCAGCAGTTCAAGCAACCATCATCCCAGCACAGAGAGGGAACACATCAAGTCCCATCCCTAGATGAAGAGCTATTGATAATTGAGGGCTACGAGGCGGGGACAATCAATTATCTTTGGAGAGGTGGCCCTGAGAAGCTACAACACATCCAGTAGGTGTACAACAGGTACACCTTGCACATACAGGTACCACTCAGTAGTCTCAGTGAGGACAAAAGGAAATTGGAAGGAAAAAACGGTAGTGAGTCTAAGGGAGGAATTGGAAGTATGTGTGTGTATTGAGGGTGGAGGGTGCTACTGATTAAAAAGGATTACATAACTTGTATAAAATTGTCAAACAAAAAAGATTGTTTCTATCTCAGCACTTTTAGGTAGTAATTTAAAACTAAACTCTAGAAGTAGACTGGTGGGGGAGATAGCGAAATTCAACCATTGTAAAGAATACTAGTGATGTGTACTTATAACTCCAGCCCTAGAGAGGCTCGGAAGACCAGCAAGCCCCAGGCCAGGGAAAGACCTTATTTCAAACAAGACAAAACCCACGTGGAAGGAATCCAATGAATAATACCTGGATTTATTCTCTGGTCTCCACATGCACATTGATCTGCACATGCTTCCCCAAAATAAACAAGCACACGTGTGTGCGCACACGCCCCCCCACCAACCCACACACAAACAATACTATTACTTCTATGAATGAAAACAGAAAATAAAATAGTGTTAACAAAAATAATTTTCCCATTTAAAAAATTTTGGGGGCTGGAGAAATGGCTCAGGGGTTAAGAGCACTGACTGCTCTTCCAGAGGTTCTGAGTTCAAATCCCAGCAACCTCATGGTGACTCACAACCATCTGTAATGAGATCTGATGCCCTCTTCTGGTGTGTCTGAAGACAGCTTCAGTGTACTTATATATAATAAATAAATCTTTTAAAAAATTTTGATTATCAACAAAAAGGAAATAATTTCCATTTGTATACAATAAAACTATATTTAAAAATCTATCAAATTAGACACAGAAATTTGTTAGAAAGACATCAGAAAATAAATATCTTTCCATTTTAAAACTATAAAAATGTAAAATATAGATGATGTACTATAAAGCAAACTTTAATGTTACAATTTTATGACCCAGTGGACCATAAAAATGAGAGTAAACACAGGGATGGGGCATGTCAATCAGGCTTTCCTGAAGATACCCAAATGGACAGGGTCAGCGTAGGTAAAGCTCAGTCCCAGGTCTGCTCCTCAGTGGCCACGCCCCTAAAACACATAGGAGTAACCTTTCTAAGCCGCCAAGTTCTTTTATGTAAAAGATGGGTTGATCGTGATGATTAAACACAGTGTCTGGTGTGTAAGTAAGTACTGTGAAATTGTCTGCGTTACTACTATCCTAAGGCACATTACATGAGGCTTGAAAAGGACCACAGCCTAAGCACTAGGTAGTGTGGAAAGTAAACCCCTGCTTACATCTTCACCCTTCTAGAGGACCAGCATTAGACCTAGAAAAGTTTTGTTTGCTTATCATCCTTTAGATTCAGGAAGGAAGGCATTCTCAGACTTTATTTGTATTTACTGGATATTTGTCCTTGAGTTTCCAACTCTACCTAAAAAGAAAAGTACTACTAATTGGCAAGAAAGCTGATTTTCTTTATTATGCAAAACATTCATAGCTTGCTAAGCTTGGCTAAAAACATAAAGTATATACATATACAAAGGTTTGCTTTGTCTTGAACACACACACACTCATTCACATAGATATCTTGCCTCAAGCATCTTCCTACATGATACTCTGCAAATACAAAGAATAAAATACCTTCCAAAGGGAGAAGCCCAGCAATTATTCCCACAGCAAATGATCAGAGTTATAGGTCATGCGACAAATCGATCATGTCTCCTGATATTACACACTAAGAATACCTTAGTGTGGTGATTCTTCAAAAAAGTTTATAATCTGAGTCTGATCACTGGGACATACTGAACAAAAAACAAAAGATAATCTATGAAATAACGGGCCTAACCCTTTTATAAAAAACAGGTCAATGTCATGAAATACAAAGAAACATTCAGAATCAATTACAAATTACAAAAAACTAAAGAGACACAAAAGATACAAGCATGATCTTTAAAATCTACAATTCTTTTGCTATATACTTTATCAAAGTAATAGCCAAATCTGAATAGAACGTGTGTGAGTAACAGTCAGTACCGTCTTTCATGTGACTACTCAGTCACCATAGGACAGTATCAGACAGATGCTCCTCCAAAAGCTTGTCTATCATAAACTCAGTATCTAGACATACTGTGTTTTTCATTCCTCAAACACACACACAAATACATGCACACGCCCACACTAATTTTCTCATTCTCTCCAACCTTTGTTATACAGACAGTATAGTATACTCTCCATTTTTTCTCCTGGCTGTTCTCTTTGAACATTATAGATCTTTCCATAGCAGTAACCAAAAGCATCTTTCCCTTTTCTTTCTTTCTTTCTTTTTTTTTTTTTACATTTTTTTTTATTAACTTGAGTATTTCTTATATACATTTTGAGTGTTATTCCCTTTCCCGGTATCCGGGCAAACATCCCCCTCCCCCCTCCCCTTCCTTGTGGGTGTTCCCCTCCCAACCCTCCCCCCATTGCCGCCCTCCCCCCACCAGTCTAGTTCACTGGGGGTTCAGTCTTAGCAGGACCCAGGGCTTCCCCTTCCTCTGGTGCTCTTACTAGGATATTCATTGCTACCTATGAGGTCAGAGTCCAGGGTCAGTCCATGTATAGTCTTTAGGTAGTGGCTTAGTCCCTGTTCTTTCTTTTTTAATTATAGTAAGTTCATTTAAATTGGCAACTATACAAAGGTAAATGATATTTTACAGCTATATAGAAAAGTAAACTAAAATTCTATGGATTATACACTATAATAATTCCAAACGGATCAAAACCCTTAATGTAAAAATTAAAACCATGCAAGCACTAGGAAAAAACATGAGTAAACTGCTTCATAAGAATAGAGTGGGAGAAGCTTGTTGACCCAAAATGAATAATTAATAAATTGCTAATTTTAAAACTTTAACAAAAATAAACAAATCAGGTAAAAAGACATTTGAGAACTGGTGGAATATATTTTCAACTGACAGCACAAAGGACCAACATTGATACTATACAAGTATGGCTGGAAATGAGAAAACTGACCACCTAAGTTTTACAACTACTTAACAGATCAGAGGCTTCACAATAAGTAGTCCATGTGGATGGAAGTGGAAGACAGAAGTATCTAAATTTACTTGATTGTTTTTACTTTTGAAAATGTCCCATATACCAAAACATATCAGAAGAAAGGTCAGTCTTTAAGTAGTGAGGAAAAATAAAGAGACTATACAGCAGGCTGATGATCAGTAAAACAAAACTTCTCAAGTTACTGTAAAAACTTTTTTCTGTTTGCTTTTTTACTATATACTCCTAATGACACATATTCTAACAACAAGGGGGAATGTCTGATGGAGTGGTTAATGCTGACCATCTACTTGATAGGATCTAGGATCACTGAGGAAACAAACCTCTGGATGTGCCTGTGAGGGAGTTTCTAGTTTGGGTTCCATGAGGTAGGAAGACCCACCTTCAATGTTCATGGTATGGTCCCAGACACAATAAAAAGGAGAGAGGAGACACCAACAGTATCAGATTCTGTCTGCATATGCACTACAGCAAGCTACCTCCCACTCCTGCCACTCCCCATAGGACAAGTGATGCCTTTAAACTATAAGTAAGATAAACTTTCTTCTTCAAGTTGCTTTTGTCAAGCAACTTAGCTTAAAGTTACTTGTTTATACCAATGAAGTAACTAATTTATGTTTAGCAGTAATAGTGACATTTAAAATCAACAGTTATGCAAATGAGTAATTACATTAAAATAAAGAATAAAGATTTTTAGAACAAAAAAGATAAACATGACAAAACGTTACAACTTAAAAGCTTTGCAATACTACAATATGCCTGAATTAGAAATACCAGTGAGAACTCAAGATCTTTTTAAACCTTAAAAAAGGAAAATAGAAAAGAGAGGGTTGGAGAGATGACTCAATAGTTGGCCTTGCTTCCAGAGGACCAAGGTTTGGTTCCCAGCATGTATATCAGGTGGCTTACTACCCTCCCATAACACCAGCTACAGGGAACCCCACACTCTCTTCTGACCTCCATGAGTATACACAGACATGGCTTATATTCACTCAAACCCATATACATATAGAAAGTAAATCTTACAAAGAAAGGGGGGATGGATAGGTGGGTGGGTAGGTGGATCGATGGACAGGCAGACAGGCAGGCAGGCAGGCAGGCAGGCAGGCAGCAATGGCCTATAAACAATGATAACCCAGTAGCTGTATCAGGCCCCTTAAGACCAAGATCATGGTTTCTAAGCATTATTAAAGAATTACATAGGGAAAGGGCAATTCCAGGTATAAAGTGACCAGTGTTCAATATGAACACTACCAGGAAACAAAGATATTATGAAATACTATATATAACATGTCAAACATGCAACAGCCAACCTAGAAGGATTCTCTCTCAACTAAAAAAGGAACAATGTGAATTGAAAAGAATGACTAAAATAAAATGAAACACATTACATATATAAAAAATATCATCATAAAATAAACAAGTAAGTGCAACTTACTGGTCATCAATGGGCGTTACCAGAGCACTAACTTATTACTTTCAAAGATTATAAACTGGGAAAGACTCAAGCATTCATCCTGCCGAACTATATATAATTTCAGAACCAACAAACAGTCTGTATAAGAAAGTTCTTTATAGAAACAATCCAGCTAATACCTATCAGATGAGCAGATTCTTCTCTATTACTATTTTATGACACCTAATGAAACAGAGGACTCAGCGAGGACCACCAGGGGATCATACCATCAGCTGAAGAGTACTAAGGATCTTTCAAGAAAGAGTGAAAGGCTAAAGGAACCACGGATCAAACTGACATGAAGTAGCGACAATCTCTATGTACTTCTTCTCGAGTGCTTCACTTACATATAACCAATAGGAGTCCTCAAAAGACTGTCCCACTTGGCAAAAACTTTTGTATAATTGTTACGGAGAGTATAATTGTGAATTGTTTTAAATTTTATTGTACACTTAATGTTTCATAAGGAAATATATTCACACAGAAATTTAATACCATTTTTAAATTTAACAACTATTTTTCTAAAAACGATTTTAAGTGTTTTTAATCTTTCAATGATACTTACTGTGAATTCATCTCTTCCACTAAGTGGGTGAGTTTTTTCCATGGATTACACTCAGAGTCAATGGTATAAAGCCGCATGTGCAAGGCTAATACATGGAACAGCTGATCTAAATGAAGGGGAAACACTAATGAGAAAGTTGACACACTTCTTCCAGAACAAAATGTTCTCAAGTTTTAGTTACTTTTTTGAGTAGCTTTATTAAGGAAATTTTATCCTTTTAATTTGTTCAGTCATTATAATTAATCAACTTTACCCTTTGTCTTGCTTAGGTTTTTCTTGCTGCAACAAAATTACTTTGGTGAAGAAAAGGTTTATCTTAAAACTCTCAGGTAACACTCTATCAGTGAAAAAGTCAAGGCATGAACCTGGAAGCAGGAAGTGACGCAGAAGCCATGGAAGAACACTACTTACTGGCCTGCTCTCCATGGCTTGTTCAACCTGCTTTCACAAACCATCCAGAACCATCTCTCCACTGCCCCAATGAGCTGGGCCCTCCAACATCAAGCACTAACCAAGAAAATGCCTACAGAGTTGCCTACAGGCCAACCTTATGAAGAAATGTTCTTTATTAAGAGCCCCTCTTTCCAGACATGTCTAGGTTTGTGTCCTGTTGACAAAACACAACCAGCAAACCAAGATTGGCCATCATAAGCTACAACCGCTTCATTCCCTTCTACAGTGCACTAACCATAACTCCCATGATGCCTCATAGAATCTAAACATGTCCTTCTCCTCAACCCTCTCTCAGAAGTGGTCGCTTTCCTCATCTGCTCTACATCTGCTTTCCCTCCACTTCATGCTGCAGCTATGCCTGTTTGTACTTCTTGGTCCTGTAGTCTTTTCCTAACTCCAATTTGCTACCTTCAACTCCAGACCTGGCTGAGTATTATGGACAAGATATCCTAGCAGTGCAGATAAAAGTGAAGTTCTTCTGTGGAGAATCTCTCCTTCCAGGTCTTCATTCTTAACAATTAAACTATTTTAAGTTGTCTATACATTTTAAATTGCTGTTGTAAACAGCATACACAGACAGAAGTTATTTATATAGATCATGAATTAGATCTACATTAGGTTAGAACTTCACAAATCCAAGTGTGAGAACTAGAAGTCCCCCGAGCGTGTGACTAAAGTTTAGACTAGTTCTGTGTTCCATTTTGTTGTTGATGATGATGTTTGGGTGCTGAGCCTGGAACATGCCAGAGAAGTGCTACCACTGAGCTAGACTCCTAGAGTCCAGAATTTAATCCTGGTGAAATCCTAGAATCCACTTGAGATGCAAACTGTGGCTTCTCAGCTACAGTAATCAGCAGAGAGTCTCAGAGCCAGGTACACAAGAGAGTTTATTTCCTGCCAAGAGAGAACTGTCCTCCCCACGATGCCCAGATAACCCTTCCAATGGCTTCAACAATTTCTACTTCTGGCAAAGAAAAACCTCAAAGTCTTCCTTAATGTCACCAGAATCTATGGAGTTTCATATCTACTTTTCAATCATTTTAATGAAGTAAACAGAATAAACATTAATAAAAACTTTCTCTTAATAAAAAGTTATACCTTAATTTTTACATTAGTTTGGTCCTACATCTATTGAAGTCATATGGATATGAAGTTCTTTTGTCTAATTTGCAACAGAGGCTTTCTCATTACCTTTCAAAGCCTTGTTGAAATGCCATGTCCATGAAAGCTTCACTGGTTCCATATAGAAATGATCCCCACCCTTAAAATTCCTACAACAACAGTCACAGGCAACCGCTCATCTTATAATCAAGGCCAAGAGCCAGGCATGTGCTGTACACAGTGCCCTGTGTCTGGCAGACCTGGTGGACAGGGAGACCTCAGGGTCTGACTTAGGAACAGGAGCAGCACTGGACAGGAAGTTGCTACAGATGCCCACAGGTGATACTCCTCAGGACCAAGGGAAGTCAGTGGTTAAAAAGAGAGAAAAACCAGAAGCCAAAGAACTTGAGGAAAAAGCCACTGGAATTTTATTCCCTCATGTCAAGATTATGTATAAATTCACTAATTCTAAGCCTCTGAATTAATGTAAGTCTCAGAAGAAAAGTGTACAAAACTCCCCAAATCCTTTACTGAAAACCTTCTAAACAACACTTTCTAGAATAGTACCAAAACTATTAAAACTTATTTAACTGTCCTATGTACTAACTCAAAGTATAAACCACACTTTCTTCATCTTAACAGTTGCCCATTTAAAACATTATTATACCACAGAGCATCTAAATGCGTACATTAGAGGTCACTAAACACTCAGCAAAAAAAAAAAAACAGTTTCTTGAATTTTATTCTAGAAATAAAGTGGTAGCCCAAAATAAATAATAATAGTATCCAAAATAAATAATATCCAAATCTATTATAAACATTAAAAAATGTATAAATAACTATCAAATTTTCATGATTGTATTTTTATGGTACAAAATTTTAGGTATTTTGCTTTTAAATCAACCCTAATACATACCTTTGCAAATTTTTATATATATACATATATATGTATAAATATATATTTTTATTTATATCTGGTTTAAATTTATATATATATTTTAAAGGCTTATATTTGCTATTAGATATTATTTTGCTTTAGAAAATATATTCATTTTCAAATATACTATGTATTCTAAACAAGTTTAATTCCTATGCCAGCACCTGAGATAACATTTCAACTCTACCAATTCGGGGTTAATAATAAACTATATTGTGACATTAAGTAATATCATTCCTGGTATTCACATCAATTCTCTAAACAAGTATGAAAAGTCATGTTCATAAAAAAAACTAGTCTGAACTGTAAATTAAGCCTCTCTTAAGATATCTTTATTAATAGTGTTAAAGAATTATATCTCTAATGTAAAGCATATAAAGGAAACAGGTGGTCTTTTAATATATTTAATACATATATAGCAAAATATAGTAAATCTCTTCATTAATAGCAACAATATAGTAGGAATCTATAAAAAATAATTATCTTTATAAAACTATATTTTAAGCAAATCAAAGTAAAATTTCTTTCAAAAACTTTTTTATTCCTAAGAATAATACATTTATGTAATCTGATCAATTAGACATTTATATTGCTGACCAACCACAAGATAAAAAAGGCTGAATAGCCATATTGTTTTTCTAAGGATAGCAGCATTTTGAACATTTATTACTTTGAAAATTGAACTATATGGACAGAATTTGAAAGAAAACAAAACACTGAATGACCACTTTGCCTATACAGACTTTCCAAACTGACACAGATAGAAATCCTGTAAAATGTAGCAGTGTTCAGCACTTACTCAAACAAGACCTCTTCCCAGCCGTGCTTGCACCGCCTGAGCACAGGCTGCCTCCTCTGTGAATCAGCTCCAGCTCTAAATTGGTTCTGTAAGCAAAGCATTGACGTCTCTCAGTCACGGGCTAGGGAGACTGCACTGATAAACAATCAAGGTGGAGAATACCCTTCAACCTTATTATTTGCAAAAGCACAGTTTATGCAGTCTTAATTTTTTTCTTATACTTAGCAATTAAAAAGTAACAATTTATCCATCTTTCCTAGATGTTTAAATTTAAACCTGTAAAAGAATTACACATACAACTATGTAATTGTTGCAGTCTCAGTCACTTGCAAACTAAAAACTGGGCCTTAACAACAAAAAAAATTCCTGCAACATACTTTATAAGCCTATATATAAATTTAATGAAAAATATGTACTTCAACTGTCAGCCAGCAGGTAGATAATTACTGTCATTAAAAAAATACAAGGCATACTGATTTTTCTAACAAGGAAATGGTTTTCATTCATTGGCGATTAGATGGTATCTGGAAATTAGTATCATGAAACAAAACCACCAACACTGAAGTGACTATGATCAACACATAATTAATCATGGTCTCTTTTATGGATTGCTACAATTTCAGTTCTATTAAAATATGCTGTGTGACTATTGATAGTGGTAAAGATCAGCACTGCTCACAAACATCTGAAATTACAAGGCATTTAGCATTTATTAGCTTACCAAAGAGCAACTACGAGTAAACTGATGTTTCAAAAAGCAAACCTATACAAAACCGAAATACTCAGAGTAACAATAGAACAATTTTACCAAAATAAAAAATAAAATTTGAGTTATACTTCAACTGTGCTGTATTTCAACCATATCACCTTAAATATTTATTTTCAACAGACAAAACTGAATTAACTAGTTTATAACCAAAGTATGCTAAGGAAAGCCCCACCTTAAAGATAGGTGAGGCTACGAGCCTACTCTGCTGCAAATTCAAAAAGGACTATATCCTATTTAAAACAAAACATTTAAACTGGGTTTGACTATATTTCAAAATGATATTTCACATATAATACACAAACTTTAGGAGATTAATATCCCTGCGTCTGTACATCTGCCACCCATTTCTAACGGGATGTTTCATCTTCTTCTCAGGGTGGGGAAGATGCACTTTAACATGGGTAATGGTCCTGCTCAGAGCTCCATCTGGCTGCTGCTGATAAGGGCATCTGTGTGACAAGGGAATTTTCCACCCTTCAGGCGATTTGCAATGCTCACTGAACTTCTAAAAACCTACCAGCAAGGAAGCAGGGACAAGGATTTCATATTAGTGGACAGAAAGCGAGCGCGGAGACCAGCATGTGTTCCTTCATCAAGGGAATATAAATGAGATCAATATATTTTGTTTTCACAAATCTTCTGTTGCCTAATCTGTAGAAAAAAATTAATGGCTATATTCTCTTATAAAAACTATGATTTCCTAGATAGCACTTTTTAAAGTACCAACCAAATACACAAACAAATCTTACAAATCAATGTCAGAACTAGAATGTCAACTTTCATCTCACTATATTTATAAAAATGTCACTAAATTATAACAACAGTTCTGTTTATTGGACCACCAAATATACTTTAAAGAATGACAAATAAGTTATTATGAATTTTACTCTAAAGAAAATAAATCTATTAAGTCTGACATTATTTTAAAATATGACTGGAAGATCTATGCAACATTTCTATTTCATTTTGTAAAACTAAACAAAAAGTTAATGCATAATATTTAGAATTTTAAAAAAAAATCAATGTCAGAGGCCCTAACCATCAACATTGCATTGCTTCATTTCCACCCAAACTTTAAGACTCACTAGACTAAGCCATCCAAGTGGGCATTTCCCCTATTACATTCCACTGTTGAAAAATCACAGCAATCTGCTTTTCTTTCCTGAATGTATAATACAAAAATAAGCATAATTTGGGAGTGAACTTTTTATGTTTTTTATTCTTGAAGAAAAGTAAATTCTATTTTCTATACTTTCTACCACAAACATACCCTCTGAATTTGGCAGCAGAGAAAAACCTCTACATTTCAAAGAATGACAAGACTGTAGAAAGCTATCACTGGAGACTTAGATACACCAAGCATTAAGAAGTCCTTTAAAGAAACATCAGCCCCTTTATCCATGCCCAAAGTCTGTGCTCCTCTTACGTTCCCCTTCTTCCTGTTATTTTTAGGGCAATAATTTGAAACAAAAATGTGCAGGCATACATACACACACACAACCACATACATATACACACACAACCACAAAACACAAATGTGCAGCATACATATACACACACAACCACAAAACACAAATGTGCAGGCATACATATACACACACAACCACAAACCAATGTGCAGGCATACACACACAACCACAAACCACAAATGTGCAGCATACATATACACAAACAACCACAAACCACAAATGTACAGGCATACATATACACACACAACCACAAAACAAATGTGCAGGCATACATATACACTCACAACCACAAAACACAAATGTGCAGCATACATATATACACACACAACCACAAAACACAAATGTGCAGGCATACATACACACATACAACCACAAAAAAAACCAAATGTGCAGGCATACATATACATACACAACCACAAAAAAAAAAACAAAACAAATATGTGTGTGCATGCACACGCACACACACTCACACTCACACTCTCACACACACACACACACACACACACACACACACACACACACACACACACACACACAGAATGAGAATCAAACCAAACTGTAACAATAGAAAGTACAAAGATTTTAGAGAACAGATCTGAGGCCTTGAACCAGCCACTTCATTGTCTGAGAAAGTTATTCTGTTGGGTTGCCAGCCTAGAATGAGGACATAACTCTTCTAAGAAGCCTTTCTGAGAGAGAAAACAGATATTTCATACACTTTGTTTTAATTTGTTTATATTCCCTTTTGAAGTTCTATAGCATTTTACCAATATAACATTTGTAGAACCTATTTTATTCTGTTTACATACAATGTTGCTTAAGCAACCATGACTTAGTATCTAAATCCCTAATGATACTTACCAATATGATTTATTTAAAAAAAAAAAAAAAAAAAAAACAACCAACCAAACAAAAAAGAGCCATGGTCAGACTGGGAAGATGGCTCAGTGGGTATGATGCTTGCCTTGCAAGCAGAACTCTTACACCTACGCAAGGCCAGAAAGATTTACCAGACCCTCTGAAAGCCCAGCATTCAGGAACTGGATAGAGAATCCCAAAGCAAGGGGCTAGTGAGGTACCTAAACAGAAAGCTCCAGGTTAGGTGACTGAAGAAGAGACTCCACATCAACTGCAGACGACACACACACACACACACACACACACACACACACACACACACACACACGGGGTGGGGGGAGGCGCACATGCACACACGCACACATACACACACACAAAGACATACTGCACACACACTTTTATTTATTGATTTGTAGTTGATCTCCTTTTGTTTTATTCCAACAATCCTTAAATGCAACAACAAAAGAGAAAGAAGTGGGGCAGGCAGACTGTTTTCAAGGGGAACATTACCTCAAAAAGTGTTTTAAATCAAAAGCAAAAGACTAAAAGAGTTCAGTTTGACACTGGGTATGGAGGCTTAGGCCTGCAGTCCCTACAACTCAGGAAGCTGAGAGGGAAGGATTGCTTAGCTCAGAACTGTGCACTCAGCATGTGCAGAGAAGCCAGTGCTTCTTATAAAAGCCATCATTACTTGGCATTTTAGGAAGTACTCCTCTAGTTTTCAACATAACTACTTTTAAAGATCTAGACTTACAATACAGTATATAAAGATATATATTCACTCTACTGAATACCAATCCATTCATGATTGCATCTCAAAAGGCTCCTGTCTGTGTCTTCTCTCTACCATTTCCATGTCCTCACAGTTACACACACAGAGCTATAGACCAACATCTCTAACGTGTTTGTGACTTAGATACAAAAGTCCTTGGTGGGAAAATCAAGTACTGAAAGTCTTGTTTCCTTAGTTTCAGTAATGCAGTAGTGAACGAATACTAGAGGAAGCCTTCTTACCTAGTATAATCTTTTCATAATCCATTTTCATGACTAATATTTGCAATAGAACAAAAATTTCATAAATAGGTTGAAATGCATAAAGTTGGTATGGTTAATTTGAGAAATAATTTTTAAAAATACAGTTTCCTTCTGTTGCTTTCAATTTTTTTTCAAAAGGGTGCTCATGTAAATCAAATTAAAAAACAAAGACGTGTACGCTTTCCATAAAAATACTAAGTTCTCCAGTCAGCAAACGGAATATTCTCTTCCCAAATATCAAAATTTTATGCTCCCTGAAGAACAAACAAAATTACTTACAAAGGAGAAATACAACTCAAAAACCAGAACTGTGTCCTACTAAAATGCCAAATATAAATGTATCTTCAAGTTCTGGGAATCACAAAGAATTAAAAATTAAGTAATTTCAAAGTAAGTTTGAATTACAACTTATTTCGTACTTACTTGAATAACATTGAATTGCAACTTCTTTCATAAATAGTTAATAGTTTCAGAAATATTTTTTCTGAAAGGTAGGTATTAACATATTTCATAGGATTTAAATAATGAAACAAGTTGCATGTTAGAGTGAGATAAAGGCCTAGTATTGAATCTTGGCATTATGTTCTACTCGATATGATGACAACTTTTTTCTTCATTCAGATTTAAATTTTGAGTCACTTTGGCCTTCATTTGTTTTCTTCAAAAGAGCTAAGTGAGACTTAGGGGGGACTGCAAGCTCACTGTGAGACTGTACGTGTTTGATTATTCTAATCAAATAATCACTGTCTCACTGTTTTAGTTTATTATTAGGGTTCAGAGAAGGGTGGGATGTTAGTATGACTTTTCTGTTTCTCTCCCTGTACCTTTAGCATCTGACCCTGTCCTTGCTTCTCTATAAGAGAGAGAAACATATTGTTACTATAACCTTTTTATAAGCTATTTCTATTTTAAGGCAAAAACAAGGACCTAAATTTCAGTTGAATTATACTTTAATGAAATTATTTAATTTGTCATATTACAAGAAAATTCCATGTATTGACCACTCCCTTTCAATCACGATCTCAGGATCTCCCAATAATGCCAACTCTAGTGGAACTGAAGGCATAATACACAAGAGAGATGAGAGACAGACAGAGAGAGTGTGTGTATGTGTATGTGTGTGTGTGTGTGTGTGTGTGTGTGTGTGTGTGTGTGTGTAAGTACAGCAGTTGATCTGCATTCAACTGAATTTCTATGTTACAATTCTATATTATATAGAAGCTATGCATGATCCTAGATCCTTAGTAACATTAACTTATATTAAATTTAGTTTTATAAGCATATTTACTTATAAGCACGCAATAACAGTAACTCCCCAGAAACAAAATAATAATTATATTCCTCACCACCCAACAAAACCAAAAAAGCATTCTAGCTACACGACAGCCTAGGAACACATGGACTGGGAGTCATTTTCTGGTGCACAGATACTCCACATCAACCTGGGTCTAGCACTCATGATTTCAGCCTGAGGAGTACGGTTCCTTCTCTCGAGCTCTAACTTGCTGGCTGAACTCCTTCTCAGTCTGGACCCACTTCCCTGGTTTAAAGGTTACACAGATTCTTTCACTTACTGTTCTGTGGCACTGCTATGGGAGTGGGGCAAAGAGATTAAAAACAGAACACAGCCTATGAAAGGTAAACACAAGACAAGAAGATGACTACCTGAAAAAACAAAACCACTGAATTCTGACTCAAATGAAGTCCAGCCAGTAAAGTTGTTGAATGGCTTCAGGTCCCATCATCTCTCTAAATCTTACCAACCACACTATTATTTGAACAAAATAAGAAGTGTGCTGCAAAGACAGACACGGCTCTGCAGTGCCGGCTTCAGCAGGGCGTTTGCTCATGTCTAGCTGTATATACCTCCTTCTTCCCTGTTTCCCTCTTTTACGGCTCTCCACTTTCAGACATTCTCCAGAAGTCCTGCTTAGATGTGTGCATTGGATGATCCAGCTACTCAGCAACTCGGCTAATTCCCTAATTCAGAAGATGGAAACGAGTGCTGCTTCCCTGAGTCTGCCAGCCAAAGGCAGAGGCTAGCGCACCTGGCTGCTTGTTTTGTCTGCCTTCGCTGGCTTTCTAAACCACCTGGCATCTCCTAACACCAGGAGAGCCCTCACTTGGTTCATGTAAACAAAGAAACAAGTTCCACTCCTGCAGCTTTCATTTCTGTAATGAAGGCATATAACATGAGGTTTTAGTTCTCGGCATAAGCACTTAACAAGACTCCATCATACATAAAATGCCATATGTTAAGGGACTTATCTGCCCCAAGTATTAATAATATACTTTCCCCTTATGTTCCATGATGTTCAACAGCAGCCAAATTGTGTATCAAGTAATTTAAAAATAACTTCAGAAAATAACCTCCTGGGAGGCTATAAAACTAGCTAGACTCTTAACCAACATTAAAGATACATAACCTTTCTTTACACAAATACAAATGGTAACATAAAACAAAGATTCACTAAACAATAAAAAACTAATACTAAGGAAATACTAGTATCTATTACACATACCTACCTAGCAACAGAGTACATAAAGAGAAAGTCATTGTCTGGCGAGCCTGGGGTCTTGCTATAGTCTCTGTATTTCTTCTGAGTGGTGTTTTTTATATCTTTCATTACAGACTCCATTTCTTTACTTAGGTTGGTTTCTGACTATAAAAAAGTGAACATACATATAAAACTTATATTAATTCTCTTTAATAACAGCTTAAAACTGAAATATTTGACATATTAACATACTAGAAAATTCACATTAAATCAAAGGAGATGGAACATGAACAACTTTGCACAATTTAGTGCACAAAGAAAAATCAACCAAAACTGAATCTATCTTATTCAAATTCTGAATGGCAACTGATAATATCCAATTATGATAAAAACCAATTATGAATTATTATTTTGAGTTAGCAATACAAACTCTAGTCTAATCTAATGAGTACATAATGCTAAATAATATTTTAGAATCACTTCCATGTTTCTAAAAATGATGACTTTATTTAAGTTGAGTTTTCAAAGAAATATAGTATCAATGTCCTTTACTTTCAGGAAAATTTTAAATAAAATTTACACACCAAAAGCCCCTCAGATTCTAAAGGTAGTCTTCATTTGAGAAAGTAAATGCCAAGATGTAATCTGGATGGTTTAGTGTCCAAAGTTTTGTTTCATGGCAGAGCACTTGCCTAGTATGTGAGAAGCCTTAAGTTCAATTCTCAACACTACAAAAAAGTAGAATGGCAGGCATGGTAGAGGAGTAGTAAAGTATGTCACAGCCTTTAGGGGCTGTAACAGAAGTCTACACTATAGGTAAAATATATTAAGAGCTTAAACCACACAAATCCTACTGATGGGGATTAAAAAACAGAATCAGTTAGCCAATTCACATTACAGAAGACGAACTTGTAGTGAACAGTCACGTAGCATTTTCTAATACACACACATAAATAAAGACGTGTGTGAGAGTTGTTAATTTTTATTGCGTTCACTTGGCATGTGGACACATGCATACATGTACACGAGTGGGCTCACGCGTGCTACGGCACACGTAGAGAGGCCAGAGGACCGCCTGGCACCTTAGCTGTCTACTTCTGCCACGTGATCCTTAGGACTTGAACTCAGGCTATCAAGCTGAATCTCAATATAATAATGATATATTTTCAAACATTATATTTGATACTTATATGCTATATTATATTTGTACATTGAGACAGAGATAGAGTCGCGTACCATGGTACAGAATAGGCCACATATACTTTGGTGGTCCCTTAAAATTATATTGCCTAGAGACATCAAAGCCATTTGGTTTGTATAAATATATTCTGATGTTCACACAGAACATCACAATGGCAAAATTATCTACTGATGCCATTCTTGGAATCTATTCATTGCTAAAAAAGCAAAATAACAAGTATGTCTTTGCTTTGCTTTATTTGTAAATATCCCAACATCTAAAGAGCCTAACCATACTTAAGCTTGTGCTGGCTGGCTGTGTGTCTACTTGACACAAGCTAAAGTCATCAGAGAGGAAGGAGCCTCAATCGAAAAAATGCCTCCAAGGGATAAGGATACAGGCAAACTTGTAGGGCATTTTCTTAATTAGTGATTGGGGTGTGGGGGAAAAGGGGCCAGCCCTCCAGATGCAGAGGCAGGCGAATCTCTGTGAGTTTGAGGCCATCCTCTACATCAAGTCCAGGACAGCCTGGGGTAGTTATACTGAGAAACCTGTCCCGAGAGAGAGAGAGAGAGAGAGAGAGAGAGAGAGAGAGAGAGAGAGAGAGAGAGAGAGAGAGAGATAAGCAAGTCATGGGGAGCAAGCAAATAAGCAGCACCCTGTATGGCCTCAGTGTCAGCTCCTGTCCCCTTCATTGCCCTGTCTGAGCTCCTGTCCTGACTTCCTTTCATGATGAACAGTGATGTGGAAGTGTGAGCCAAATAAACCCTTTCCTCCCCAACTTGTTTTTGGTCATAGTGTTTCATCACAGCAATGAAAACCCTAACTAGGACAAAACTTAAGTTCATGATCTGGAAGACAATCTTAATACATTAAAATTATAATGATTTTGACTAAAGAAAAGCATAGCATCTGATAATTCCTTCTACAATTTTCATTCTGCTATTCAATAAGCACAAACAGAAGATATGAACTATAAAAATCAATTTCTACTAAATGTACAAAGGTCCAGGGTAATTTAGGAAAAAAAGAAAAGACTGTAGGGAGCAGGGAAGAGATGGGACTAAAGGGAGGGAGGGAGGAGGGAGGGAGACTGAAAAACAGACAAAGTTAATAAGTTAGCCAGGATATTTCTGCCTTACACTGATGCTTACTGGGAAAGCTCCCGGCCGTCCCTGCAGCTCCTCCACTTCCTTTATGAGATCTTGTGTGCTTTTGTTACTAGGACGTTGCCAAAGGTTATTTTCCACATTGCTTCCAGGATAACATGGAAGAACGCTGTTAGCAAACTGTCTGCAGAGTGGACATGTGAATTCTCCTTTGTCCACTGAGAAGCCCTGAAGAACCTGGTCATTCTGAAAGATGAAATAAAGAAATATCTGATTCAAACATTTGTAGTAAACACAAATTACACTACCATATTTTACAATAAACTGGCATACCATACAAAGAAAGGCATCTCTAAAGTGTCACAAAAAATAAAGTTTCTGGTTTAGTTGTCATGGTTAACAAAGCACTTCTTATAATACAGCATTATGTCATATTCACATGCAAGACACTATCCTTTCTTAAGTAATACCACAATATTTTTCTGTATAAGCAAACATTTAATATCTTTTTTCTGAGAAAGCTATATAAAATCTCAATTATTTATTTACATGGACCACAAAGCCCTTTACAACCTGGTTTCTCACTAGGTCTTTGGATATACAGATTTAAATGATTCAAAGGTACCTTACTACATCAAATGTTCGGGCACACTTCAGATGGTCACTATACCCTGTGTATACTTTAAATCAGTTAGCACTTTGTCCACCAAATACTGTCCACCAAATACTGTCAATTTAACAGATCAGAATCACCTAGGGGACAAACTTCTAGGCATGCATCTGAGGGAGTTTGTAGATTGATTCAACAGAGATGAGAGCCCCACTCTAAATGGGAGTAGCAACATTTCACAGACTAGAGTCTGAACTGGGAAAAAAGAAGGGGGGAAAGCAAGTTCTTGTCTCTCTCTGCTTCCTGTCTGGGAAGCAATATGTTCAGTGCCTCATGCTCCTGCTGCCATTCTACTGTACTCTCAAACTATGAGCCAAAGAAGTCCACCCATCCGTCTCTTGTCCTTCCTTCCTTCCTTCCCTCCCTTCTTTGCTGCCTTCTATTGCTTTTGTGAGGTATATCATCACACAATGAGAAAAGTAACAAACACACATCATAAACATCATAAATTCTTGAATAAAGGATCTGTCTTATTTATTGTTGTGTCCCCAAGATTCATCCCAGAATCTACAATACTCTAGACACTAAATAGTTATTGAAATGCATGATATGCTTAAGGACCATTTATTAGTTATTAATTAGCTTATTAATACTGTATCCTAGCCAGTCCCTTCTTTTCTGCTTCTTGGAACAGAAGTCACCCCTGCTTCTGCTGAGAAGCAGCCTCCCCGTGTGTGTTGTAGGAGTCCTTGGTCTACAGCCCTGTGGAGCCTTGGTCACTTGGTAGGTAACATCTTCTTTCTGTGTTTTGTTGTCTCTCCTGTCCTTTTTCAGTACATAAAAGTGTTCCAGTCTGCCTCATTCAGAATCTTGACCACACATCAAGCTGAAGTTAGGATAACTAGTTCATTAGCTTATTAGTCCTGAATTGATGAAAGCACAGCAGAGACCACAGGCAAAACTCAGACCATGGAGTGAGCACATGAATGGCACTAAGAGATAAAGTAAGGTTCATCCTATCAAGAGGAAAACAGGAAAGTATTGGCAAACCACGGACATATTTTAAGAAGGGAGTGAATGAAATAGAGTAAGAAAATCAGTATTGAAAGCAATCACAAAGAAGTCAAAAGAGGGCATACACAAAATATTAGTGGGAATAATGAAGGTAGATTAATGCCACGTGGTTCTCAAGAACAACCAATAGGATCATGGCTAGGGAATGAACAATGAAGAGCAGGAAAGAGAGAAATGCTTCTGAGTTAGAAACCAATAAAAAGAAAATTTACCTTTATAGTAGAAATGTTTTTAGGAAGATGAACTGAAAGACTGAAAAAGACTTCAGCTGTATGCAAGGTCAAGGGAAGGATTCTGAACCAAGAGACCACGACTTCTGCAGGGCTGTAGACAGGGACCTCTACAGCACACAAGGGGAGGATCTCCTCAGCAGAAGCAGGAGTGACTTCTATTCCAAGAAGCAGAAAAGGGGGCTGGAGAGATGGCTCAGCGGTTAAGAGCACCCGACTACTCTTCCAGAGGTCCTGAGTTCAATTCCCAGCAACCACATGGTGGCTCACAACCATCTGTAAAGAGATCTGATGCCCTCTTCTGGTGTGTCTGAAGTCAGCTACAGTGTACTTATATATAATAAATGAATAAAATCTTAAAAAAAAAAAAAAAAGAAGCAGAAAAGGGACAGGTAGGATACAGTCCCTTACTAGGGAATTAATTGTACTGTAAATGTAAGGAGAGAAGGGAATGTGTGGTGAACACACATGGATTTCATCAGAAGAAACAAAGGCTGGGGGATGGGGGGGTTGAGTTCTTAGGATTTAAGATTAAAATGTCTGGGTATGGGATGGCAGACTTGGTATAACTGCTGTGGCAAACAGGAAAGAAACAATGAAAGCAGGAACCTAAATTAGTAAATGTATTTATAGGCCATGGACATAATCTCAGTCTC
The DNA here is from genome assembly GCF_021556685.1 of Rattus norvegicus. Lineage (NCBI taxonomy): Eukaryota > Metazoa > Chordata > Mammalia > Rodentia > Muridae > Rattus > Rattus norvegicus. Next base: position 53,989,160 of record NC_141536.1, on the reverse strand, counting down.
TGAAATAGGAAATCTTGTTTGCATAACCACTTAGTTTTATGATTTTTTTACCATCTTCTAGTTTACTTCTATATCTAAAATCAAAAGAAGCTGACTAATGCCTGGGAATAAAGATAAACTAGGCTCAGCACAAGAAAGTGGGGTTAGGAAAGAGCTAATGAACAAGGAAATATGTAAAGGTTAAAAGTGCTGAAGATAACCCAGAAATGAACCCACACACCTATAGTCATGTGATCTTTGACAAAGGAGCTAAAACTATCCAATGGAAAAAAGATAGCATTTTTAACAAATGGTGCTGGTTCAACTGGAGGTCAGCATGTAGAAGAATGCAGATTGATCCATGCTTATCGCCCTGTACAAAGCTTATGTCCAAGTGGATCAAGGACCTCCACATCAAACCAGATACACTCAAACTAATAGAAGAAAAAGTAGGGAAGTATCTCGAACACATGGGCACTGGGGAACATTTCCTGAACAAAACACCAATGGCTTATGCTCTAAGAACAAGAATCAACAAATGGGACCTCATACAACTGCAAAGCTTCTGTAAGGTAAAGGACACTGTCATTAGGAAAAAACAGCAACCAGAAGATGGGGGAAAGATCTTTACCAATCCTACAACTGTTAGAGGGCTAATATCCAAAATATACAAAGAAATCATGAAGTTAAACTCCAGAGAACCAAATAACCCTATTAAAAACTGGGGTACAGAGCTAAACAAAGAATTTTCAGCTGAGGAATATCAAATGGCTGAGAAGTGCCTAAAGAAATGCTCAACATCCTTAGTCATCAGGGAAGTGCAAATCAAAACAACCCTGATATTCCACCTCACAATAGTCAGAATGGCTAAATTCAAATACTCAGGTTACAGCAGATGCTGGCAAGAATGTGGAGAAAGAAGAACACTCCTCCATTGTTGGTAGAATTGCAAACTGATACAACCATTCTGGAAATCAGTCTGGAGGTTCCTCAGGAAATTGGACATTGCACTACCTGAGGACCCAGCTATACCTCTCCTGGGCATATACCCAAAAGATGCTCCAACACACAACAAAGACACATGCTCCACTATGTTCATAGCAGCATTATTTATAATAGCCAGAAGCTGGAAAGAACCCAGATGCCCTTCAACAGAGGAATGGATTCAGAAAATGTGGTACATCTACAAAATGGCGTACTACTCAACTATCAAAAACAATGACTTCATGAAATTCATAGGCAAGTGGAATGAACTAGAAAATATCACCCTAAGTGAGGTTACTCAATCTCAGAAAAACACACTTGGTATGCACTCATTGATAAGTTGACATTAGCCCAAAAGCTTGAATTACCCAAGATACAATCTACAGACCTCATGAAGCTCAAGAAGAAGGATGACCAAAATGCAGATGCTTTACTCCTTAGTAAAAGGGGTAACAAAAACATTCATAGGAGATGATAGGGAGGCAAAGTTCAGAGCAGAGACTGAAGGAATGGTCTTTAGAGCCTGCCCCACATGTGGCCCATATATATACAGCCACCAAAACTAGATAAGATGGATGAAGCTAAGAAGTGCAGGCTGACAGGAACCGGATATAGATGTCTCCTGAGAGGCACAGCCAGAGCATGTCATACAGAGGTCAATGCCAGCAGCAAACCATTCAACTTAGAAGGGGACCCCCATTGGAGGAATTAGAGAAAGGACTGAAAGAGCTGAAGAGGCTTGCAACCCCATAAGAACAATGCCAACCAACCAGAGCTCCCAGGGACTAAACCACTACCTAAATAATATACATGGACTGACCCAGGGTTCCAACTGCGTAGGTAGTAGAGAATAGCCTTGTTGGGCAACAATGGAATGAGAAGTCCTTGGTCCTGCCAAAGTTGGGCCCCCAGTGTAAGGGAATGTGGGGGGAGGGGGGAACAACCCTTACAGAAGAAGGGCGCTTATGGACAGGAAACCGGGAAAGGGAATAACATTTGAAACGTAAATAAAGAAATATCCAATAAAAGGAGGAAAAAAAAAGTGCTGAAGACAGTGAAAATAAGAAAGGGTGATCACGTGACAAGATGACCCATAAGGCAATGGAGCTTAGCACTGCAGAGCAACAACAATCAAGACTAAGACCAACAATGGGGAGGCACAGGAGTCAGCTGTCAAAGTATAAAATAACAATCCCTCAGACTGAAGAGGAACTGGGATGTGTATGGTACAAAAATAATAATACCTGCGAAGGTAACAGACACCTTTCAATTTTCTTCTAATCAACTTACCCGTAATGATTCCATATAGGACTTATGACAATCTATGTGCAACGTGTGGCCACAAGTTTGTACATAAACACCTCCTTCCCAGCCAATTGATACTGCCAAAAGGCAAGAACTCTTCAAAGAGAAATAAAAGACAAAGAATTAATTTTAAAGAATTACTAACATAAAAAATAATTATGAATATATTGAGATACATTCAATCAAACTTGCCATGTTTCTATGTATATCCTAAAACATAGTTTGTAGCTTTTTTTTTTAGCATTTTGATATTAATTAACAAATGATAGCCCTAAAGCAAGATCTTTAAAATTAGAATACTGTAAGTTTTAGTCTCCAAATATCCAAACTTACAATAAAGGAGAATAAATATCATAGACAATACGTTTTCTATCCCATAACATGTAAGTTCACAACATTATAGTTTAAAGGCTAGTCCGTAAAATGCCTTCCATAAAAACATAAGGACCTAAGTTTAGACTCAGTCCCTATGTCAAGCTAGGTACAGCAGGACACGTCTGTACTCCTACACTGGGAATAAAGACATAGGCAGCTGCATCCTGGAGCTAAACTCAAGAGAAGAGTTCCAGGTTCAGTGAGAAACTCTATCTCAGACCATGAGTCACAGAGTGATTGAGGAAGGCACCCAACATCAACCGTTGGGTGGGCACATGCACACACACGTTCATACAGAAAACGTGTTGTTGTGCTGACTCCACTGCTGCTGGTCAGTTCATATGTGCACTGGCCTCTCCACTTCTGCATCAACAGTTTCATTTTGGAATTCAGACCTCTCTCCCTTGTGTCTCTTACCCTCCCCTGTTTATACTGAAGGGACGCTTGTACTCCCCACAGAAGTGCTGCTCTCATCACTGAAACTGCACCTGCTATGGAATCAGTAATTTCCCCATCCTATAATCCTGGCTGCCTTGCCTGAGGAAGGGAGGGAGGGAGGGAGGGAGGGAGGGAGGGAGGGAGGGAGGGAGGGAGGGATAAACAGACGAATGGATGGATGGAAGGACGGACAGAAAAATATATAGATGCTTTTTCCCAAGGCAGAGAGCAGATCTTTCTAGCTCAGTTCCCTGGCTAACATAAAATCGCTATGTCAGAACTATCGTCCTCCCCATAAAGCTTTCCTTCCTCTTGACTTAGAACTCCAGAAGCATTTACTCACTGTCAAAAAGAAAATTAAGTCATTCTCTATCAACCCTTATTTCCCTGCACACCACAATATGAGTTCCCAAGCCCTATAACACACTATAAGCGAGATAAAGACTTCAAAAATCAACGTTCCTTCCCTTTCTCCTTTTCTGTTGTCTCATTTTCATCATCTGATCTGCCAAATAGCATTTAGGACTAAGCCTGAATTCATCCTGTAGGATTTGCAGTAATAAGATGGGCAGAGTCATATGAGATACAAAGGACATGAGTGACGACCACATAATCAAGTATTTGAAAGCTGTCATAAAAAATGTTTTACATGCTTAAAAATAATGTAAATCTTTACATTTTCAATGTTGGAAAGAAATTTACATATCATAATGCAAGGTCTTTAAATGTTTTTAAATCCAATGTTCCAATAGTTAATTAAAATTCTTCATGAGAACATAAAAGTTGGAAATACTGCACAGGGGCTAGCAAGATGGCTCAGCAGGGAAGAACATTTGCCATACAAGTATGAGGACCAGAGTTTAATCCCTAGAACCCACAGTGGGAAGGAGACAACTAACTCCCCTGGAGTTTGAGCCACACACACATACGAGCTATAAAAAGAAAGACAAGTATGAAATGCCTCTCCAGATAAAGACGTGCAGCCGCATAAACCAAACACTCACAGCAGGTAAGCAGGGCCCCATTGTTACAAACCAGAAAAACAACAGGAAGCCTGCTCATCTCTGTTTTATGTTTTGGAGATCCTTAAAATAGAAACAGATTTGAGGGCTACATCATTTCCAAGTCAGTGAGTAGTCAGTTAATAAACATGCTGTTCTCTTCAGACAGTATTATAAAAAATATGAATAATCTTAACTTTAGAAACACTAGTTAATGGTTTTGTTTGTTTATTAAGTACTTTTGAGACAGGGTCTAATGTAGGCTGTTCTTAACTCATTACATAGCCTAGGATGATGGCCTTAAACTCTTGATCTTCATGCCTCCACCTCTGAAGCACTACAATCACAGGCATGCTACCACCACCCTGGCCAGTTGTTAGCTTTAAAACTGAAGATAGTAGCCACTGGCCTCTGTAACAGATGCCTTATTTCAGTTTGCTAGAGTCAAAAGTCCAGGGAAACTGTCATGAGAAAATATTTTAGAGAGATTTTGACTATACGTCCACTCATTTGTTGTGATTTGCCCTGGAGTTATCTGTATTTTGATGCTAATTCCACTGCCCCAAGGGCAGCTGCCTGGTCAGTACTCAGGACTCAGGTGACTTCACCAGAACCTTCTCCCCATTGAATTTGTAAAATACATTTGAAGGGCAGGTACAGGATAGGAGGAGGCCTGTCATTGGAGAAGGAAGGAAGGATGGGCAGGAGAGAAGTCTGAAGGAAGAGGAGGAGTCTGGAATGAAAAGGAGGAAGAGACAGGAGGGAGAGGGAGAGAAGCCATGGCAGGACAATATGGCAAAGACAAGAAATGAAAATACTACTAAGGTCAGTAAGTTGTGATAGACGCCATGTCCAAAATCAACTCAAGGCTCAGGTTCCCTCTCCCCCATGTCACATTGCCCTAGTTTCTACAGTAAACATACATGCTACTTACATAACTGCATCTCTGTATGTAAGTTCTGCAACATGCACAGCTAAATTCTATAATCCATATCAGTGGCAAATCAAGTTACCCTTCTGCCCATGAGTGGAGTCTATTCTAGCCAAAACCCCTGCCCTCTGTCTTATAATCATTCAGTAACAAGTAAAAGAAGTTTCTATTCCCCAGAGAGGAGGGACTAACCCTGAAGGAGAATACAAAATCAACATTGGCCCCAACATTCAGGCACAAGTTCAAGAAACATACCATATAACTACTACAGAAGTACACGGAAATATTGCCATCAAGAGAAAAATCTAATAGTTATTAATGCAAGAACACAACAGTCAAGGTCAGTTCAGAGCCTTTCATTTAAAACCAAGCAAACTTATTTTGAAATGAACTATTTTACCTTAGAAAGTGATACCCAAGAAATCTTCTTTTATTAGATCTCTTTTCCTCACAATTATCGAACTGGGCTATATTTTGATTGAATTAAAAATTTTTTAAAAATTTTCAGGTCTGGGAGATGACTCAGCAGGTAAAGGACCTATAGGCCACACAGTTCTGATCCCAGAACCCACAGGAGAACCAGTCAGGTACAGCAGCTTCCTGTGCACCATATGTGTGCCTGGTGTCTGCAGAAGGCAGAAAAGTGTGTGAGATCTCCTAGGACTGGAGGTAATACAGTTGTAAGCTGCCACGTGGATTCTGGGAATTAAACCTGGGACCTTTGGAAGAGCAGCCAAAGAGCAGACTGCTGAGCCATCCCTCCAGTCCTCAAATAAACATTTTCAAGGGGAATCCTGTTGGTAAGATTGTAGTAAGATCGTTCTTTTGTGCAGCATGTTTGAAGATTTCTTTTGATTCCTGTGTATGTGTCTGTGACTGTGTATGTGCCGCAGGTGCACAGACCGCCATGGAGGCCAGAAGAAGGGTTCTATCTAGATCCTTGGAGGTGGAGTCACAGCAGTTGTGAGCCAGCTGACATGTGTGCTGGGGACTGCACTCGGGTCCTGGAAGAGCAGCAAGTGCTCATAGCCGCTGCCATCTATCTTTCCAGCCCCTGCTTGTACCATCGCTTACCATCTGATTAGGTGCACTTTTGACATAATACTTTGCATTTTATTTGAATCGCTTTCAGTCAAATGTATAAAGGTGAATAACAAAGCCAAATAAAAAGAAAACTTTTTTCCCACGTGTAATGTGTGGTGTTTGTATCTAGCCTGCTTGCCTGGAGGGTCTTGCTTCCTCACAGCAGTAACTAAGACACTCATATACGTAAAACAAAATAAACCTTTAAAAAAAAATGTAAGGGTAGAAATAGACTCCAAAGTTGTCTTCTGACCTCTACAAAGACATCATGGTCTGCATGCCCCTCCTACACAAACACAAACATCATTCATGCATTCAGACACATTAATAATAATGATGTCAATAAAGCAGATATATACACAATACATTTTAAAATAACCATACCTTCACTTTGAAAACTCTGAAAATAGACCCATGATCATTCATTGTCATCGAAATTGCATTGTAAGGCTAACATGAGAGGTCCTAATTAGCTACCCTAACTATCAAAAAGGCCACTTCACATTTATGACCAGAAAGGTCACTGCAGAAAAGATCCCTTGCACCCTTTACAAATAAGAAAATTGAGGTTTAGTATGCTTGGCCAAATGTACACAGCTTTAGAAAAAAATCCCTTTTCCTTTTCCTATACTGGACTGAGACTTGTGCTAATATACACAATGCCTCCCTGACTAGAACCACAAGCTCCTCCTAAGTCACCAGCAACCCCACTCCATGAATTGGAAGCGAAGTGGCTGGGCTACTGTTGATTGTAAGCAAGTGTGTCTTCTGTCTGCGCTACTGCAACACACAGGCAAGGAAGAACTATTTGGAGAGCAATCAAAACAATAATTTATAGTTAACTAAAATGACACTTGTTTTTAAAGTATTTTAAACTACTATATGTTTACCTAATTCAGGATTTATTGGATTTAATCTACAAAAGTGAGGAAATTTTATTTGATAATCTTCTCAAAAACGATGAGAATGGACAGTTCTGGAGTTGGAGGCCATGTTCTCACATTGGGTAGGGAAGTGCTCTGCACTGAGATGTTGCAGTTAAAGAGCTGCTGCTGTCAGGGTAAGGTCTCTCACTAGTGCTATTGAGTGCTAAGGCTTATGCAGAAGCCGGGAACAACTGACTAATGGACTCTACCTCTCCTTTACATTTTGAAAGTACCATATGGACCCTGTGCATCTTTACATAACAGTAAAAGGTGGTAAGAAATTCACACACTAAGGAAGTTATTTTAATACCTACTTTATTTCATTAAAGTAAATTGTGTAGACTTCACAATAAACATTTAAAATATACATCACACTTATTATTTTAATTTTTATTAATAGAAATTTATTATGCTACTACCCACATACTAATTATTAAGATTTTTCAACTAAACTTCATGGTTTGAAATCAGAATGCCATTTTAAGAGAAAAAAATAGTTTAAACTAAAATTCTGGAGGCAAATCATCATCAATCTTGCCATCAAAATTACAATTCAAGGGGCTAGAAACGTGGCTCAGCTGTTAAGAGCACTTGCTGCTCTTACAGAGCTCTGATCCAGTTTCAGTTCCCAGCACCCACATGGTAGCTCACAAGTATCCATAGCCCAGTCTGATGTTCCTTGACTTCCACAGACACCAGGCACACACATGGTGCACTTACACACACGTAGGCAAAACAGTTACACACATACAATAGAAACAAACAAACAAACAAACAGGGATGTAGCTCAGTGGTAAATCTTGCTTAGTATGGATAAGACCCTAGATTCAGTCCTGAGCACCATTAGCAGGAGGAGGAGGAAGAGGAAAGAAGAGGAGCAAGATCAAGACTGTTCTAGAATAAAATACTTACATCTTTAAAATAACGTTGCAGTAATGAAAGCCTCACATCGTGAACGGCTGCACATGTGTCCCAAGGGTAAATCTGTTCCTCTTCAGTGATAGGCAACTTTTTTGGCTCAACATTGTCCCGGCACTGACCTAAAACTAAGTAGCAACAGAGACAAAAGGTCATTAAATAATACACACCTAATTTACCACAACAACCCAGGTTATCTACCACAACGACCAACAGTAAATTTACAATTTTTCAATTTTTTCAAATATCAAAAATTAATTCTATTTAAATGTCAATCATTAATGTTTAACTCTTTTATTTAAATGTTCTGAAGGTCTTAATCCTAGCAATCAGAAAGCAAAGGCAGATGTTTCTCTCTGAGTTTGAGGCCACGCAGTGATCTACACAGTGACTGAGTTTCAGGACAAAACAAAAAGTGTTTAGTTGTCAAGTAAATAAAGGCCCAAGATCTGACAACAGTCACTCTTAAAATAATATTCAGAGATGGTAGGACATCCCTTTAATCCAGCACTTGAGAGGTAGAGGTGGGAAGATCTTTGTGAGTTCCAGACCAGTCAGGGCTACGAAGTAAAGACCCTTACATCACAAGGATAATAATAAAATAAGTATGAATGCATGGTGGATGATTTCCTAAGTATGTCACAAAAAAACAAAACAAAACAAACAAACAAAAAACCCCTAGAAACTATGCCTATTCCATGTCAAGCTACTTCATTTGTAAACACAACCAGACTCCACCCTACTCCCCTACCCAGCTCCCAGGGGCTCAACCACCATCCAAAGAGTACACAGGGATGGACCCATGGCTCCAGCCACATATATAGCAGAAGAAGGCCTTGTTGGGCACCAATGTGAGGAGAAGCCCTTGGTCCTGCTGAGATTCGATGCCCCAGTGTAAGGGGGATGTCAGGGTGTTGAGGTAAGAGTGAGTGGGTGGGGGAACACCCTCATAGAAGCAGGGGGAAGGGGTTTGGGAGAGGGGGGAACTGGGAAAGCGGATAACATTTGAAATGTAAATACATAAAATATTCAATAAAAAAACCAAACCAAAATAAAAAAGAAAAAAGGAAAAAGGAAAAGGAAGCAGTGCTGCTGGGAGAAAGCAGTGAGCCCAAGGCTGGAGAACTGCATGAGGTGACAAGGACAAGTTTTCCATCACTGAGGGGATAACTTATGAGGAACGAAGGAAGAGAAACAGGACAAGTTAAAGAAATTTAGTATCAGAAAGCATGGTGCAAGTGTCAGATGTTATGTTCACACACTCAGGCAAAAAAAAAAAATCTGGTAAAAGATAAAGGCTAAAGTATTTAACTTTATGGGTTACCAACCCCTCGTCATAGCTATCACCTAAAACAGAACTCTGACATGGATCCTCCTAACACGATGCCATCAGAAGAACATGCTGTACAATGCCCTTCTCCAAATGTTTACTCTGAACCTACAATAAGAGAATAATCACACCAATCTACACATCCAGTCTATGAACAGTCAATCTTGGGAAAAGACCTTGAGAGACTATTCTAAATTTAAAAAAGCCACACAAATGACAACTAAACAAAGAAGAAAATATATGCTATAAAAGATACTACTGGTTCCTACCTCAAAGAAATAGATAGTTGAGGTGAAAAGTTAGGTCAGTTAGATGTACATACTCACTCTACAATATAGGCATGTATCAAAACATCCCAATTATTAGAAAAACAAAAAGCAAAAGTTTAGATAACTGGGAAATTTAGAATATAAACATAGTATGTAGTATTGATATTAGATCTGTTGATTGTGATAGTGGACAAGGATGCTTATGCTTCATGCCCATACACGCATGTGTTTTCTGAGAACACAAAGGAGCAGATGGACAACTGGTAGCAGGTAGAAGGTATTCAACTTTCTGAATACACAAAACATGGAGAAAAAATTGGGAGTCAGACATAAATATGGCAGGAGAAAACGAACTAATGCTATAATTTTGTAAGTATAAAACATCAAAAACCAAAAGGATTACAAACACAGACATATCATATCACACAGTCCATATACGTTCTTTTTTTTTTTTTTTCCGGAGCTGGGGACCGAACCCAGGGCCTTGTGCTTCCTAGGCAAGCGCTCTACCACTGAGCTAAATCCCCAACCCCGCATATACGTTCTAAAACACCACTGCACCACAATTTGTGTATTTTTTTAATGTATCATTGAAATAAAAATAGTACTTTTTAAAAATGCATTTGCAGGGAAAGAGCTTCTCTAAGGAAGGGAATAGTGTACGCGATACACCTGGCTTTAGGAGAGATTTCAAGTAACTGTGGAAATAAAGCATAGAATCGAGAGGATGCTCAAGCTAAAATAGCAGGCTGTATAATCCTAAATACACTACCAAATTCATTCATAGAATTCTGCTGAGGGTTTTTGCATCTACACTTGGTAATGCATTCTAGTGCTTACGTATGAAGAGAACACTAACCTCACATGGTAACTTTAAAAAATGGCCCTTCCTCTTTATTTTTGACATTTCAGAAGGCTTGCTATTAAATCTTTTAATATTCAACAGAATTTGCTTTCCTGTACTTTTCTTTGTTGACAGGGATTCTGACCTTTCTGCCTCCATCCCTCCTGAGTGCAGAGATCACAGGTATAAATCATCACCCCTAATTATACATCCAACTCAACGCTCTGTGCACAGAGCAAGTATTCTACCAGCTGGGCTGCATCCTGAGGTCACCTTCAACCTCCTATGTCTTTACGTCTAAAGTAAATCTCTCCTTTTAAAAAAAATAAACTATTTCTTTTAATTTTATACATTTTGGGTATTTTCCCTGCATATATGCCTGGGTAAGGTTGTTAAATCCTCTATAACTGTAGAAACAAAACAATTGCTATGTGGGTGCTAAGAATTCAACCTGGGCCCTCTGGAAGAGCAGCCAGCTGTCTTAACCAATAAGCCTCCTCTAAAGCCCAAAAGTGAATTTCTTATCCATAGCATATAATGTGGACATCTTTAAAATTCACTCTCTTAATCTCTATCTTCTAAGTAGGAAACTAAGTTCACTGTATTTCCAAGATTACTAACAAAGAGCTTAATTCTGCAACCATGCTCTTTGTTTGCTATTTGTTCATTCATTACTGCTCTCTTCGTAGTTAAATTATCTAATGTGGAATTTTGAGTCCCTTCCCATTTTTTTTTCTTTTTTTTCGGGGCTGGGGATCAAACCCAGGACCTTGCCCTTCCTAGGCAAGCGCTCTACCACTGAGCCAAATCCCCAACCCCCCCATTTCTTTAATATGATTTTTTATTTTTTTCTTGCTAAGGAGGTTGTTTTTGTGGTTACCTGGAAGATAGAATTAACATTTCACTTTATAAGAGGGAATTTTAAATTAATATCTACTTAGCTTCAAAAACATATAAACTTCTATTCCACCCCATCCTCTACCTCTTACTCCGTGTTTTTATGTAAATGCCTCTGCGTTTTACTTAAAAATACACTGATACTGATTTAAAATCTAGATATGCAGTTCTTCACAGACTTACTCTGTTCATACTTCCTGTTGAGGAAGAAATAAATTCATCAAAACAAGTTCGTCTAAGAACTATTACTACTTCAAAATACCTCAGAATGGGAAAAAAATGGACAACATTCAGACCAATTTTTAAAATGTTATGAAAGATAATTGGCAAACAACATCTACACGCTGTGTCAGGAACTACTTCTGCATGCTATTTCTTTTTTCTTTTTTCTTTTTTCTTTTCTTCTTCTTTTTTTCTTTTTTTCGGAGCTGGGGACCGAACCCAGGGCCTTCCGCTTGCTAGGCAAGCGCTCTACCACTGAGCTAAGTCCCCAACCCCCTTCACGCTATTTCAAGAATCTACGAAACTGAAGCAGAACTGGCAGGACCTGTGATACAGTTAGAATATTTAAATGGACAACACTGATAGACCTCAGAGGCAGGACATGCAATACAGTTAGAGTATTTAAATGGACAACACTGATAGACCTCAGAGGCTTATAGATTTTAGAACAGCTACATGAATGAGAAAACTGAACTCTAATACAAGATCCCATTTAATATCCAGGTATCTGTTATAGACGCCATTCTCTAAAATGTTTCTATCAAAAAGTTTCTTTGAATTCACCTGATGATGCTTGTAACAGTACAACCAGTCCTGTAGGTCTGTCTTCAGAAGAAGGACCACTCTGTCCACAAATAACACAGTCATACACAGCTTCAGAAACTTGAGGTTCTGCTGTGGTAATTTCCATAGGAATATCGTTTTCAGGAGAATCTGGAAGGGGAAAGTTATAACTCTTAAAAGAAAAGTCCCTCTTCAATATGCACTCCCCGAAAAGATCCATTCCAAATACTTTTTAAGTTAAACACTAACAAAACTTTATCATAATACAACTGAGTCCATTGTTCAAGTAAAATGTCAGCTCTATGAAAGAACAAAAATGTGAAGTTGATTAAAACAACTTTAAATAATGCATGAGTCAATATTTTGCTGTAAAATTATTACAATTACAGGTAAAAGTTGATACTAAAAAACAGAAGCAAAAATATCCATGTAGGAGGATGGAGAGATGTCTCAGGTTAAGAGCACTGGGTGCTCTTCCCGAGGCCCTGAGTATAAATCCCAGTAACCACATAAGTGGGATCTGATACCCATTTCTGTCACACGGGCATACGTGCAAATAAAGCACTCATATACATAAATAAGTAATCTTTAAAAAACTCTGTAAGAGAAAATTTTAATTACATTTTTAAGGAACAGGTCATTTGTTTTAGTTTACACTGAGGTTCTGAAGAGAGAAAATTCGTAAGGTGGCAACTCTTATTTTAAAGTTGGTAGCAGCATAACATAGAAAAACAGAGGAATCACTGGTTCCTAATGCTCTATTTCAGTAATATCTCTCAAGTAACTGTCATCAGGGTTTATACAAGGAAACCATTGGATATCCTCATATTATGTGTTAATAAGGCAGAACTATTACAGAAAACAACAATGATCTGGTAATATATCACTAACAATAAGAAATTAATAGCAAGGCATATAGCAGACACAGAAAGGTAAATATCAGGTATTTTCTCGTATATGTAGAAACTACTAAACTTAAGATATGATAATTTGAAAGAAGAACTATTATAGAGAAAACAAGGAGGAAAAATATTTTTTAAGTAGACTGTTCATAGCTCTACAATCACATAAGAAATGGTACTTCTCCTCATTATAAAAATCCTAATGCCAATATGAACTGAATTAAAAGGTGAACCTGATGTTTAGAAATATCAATGTGATGGCACTCAAAAATATTTTAAAATATTTTAAATCATTATACTAATCACTGCACTTAATTAATTAATTAATCACTATATTTCAAAATATTTTAAAAATCACTATAAGGACCTTAGAATAACTTGAGAGAAGACCATCAAAATAAATAATCAAATGCTTATTGACAGACCTGACATATGTGAGGGCAGATATATAGAGAACCAAGTCCCCTTAACAACTGCCTCTGCTCAACAACAAAATGGCTAAAATAACGATCTAATCTCAGGCAGGCAATATGGTTCCGAGGGTAAGGACACTTGCCCCCAACCTGACAACCTGAGCTCCATCCCCAGAACCCACATGGTAGAAGGAAAAAGTTGTCCTATGACCTCCACACACTGTAGCCATGGGCACACCTGTACCCATGTGCACGCACAATAATTAAACCACTAATCTGATCATTCTATTACTCTACTGTTTAAATAAAGACAGTAAATTATCTGTACTATTAAAACTGGTAGGGGTTGGGGATTTGGCTCAGTGGTAGAGCGCTTGCCTAGCAAACGCAAGGCCCTGGGTTCGGTCCCCAACTCCGGAAAAAAAAAAAAATAGAAAAAAAAAAAACTGGTAAAGATTCAGATTAAATTATCACTATAAATAATAACTAGTTGTAAGAGCTTCAAACTAAAATTTCTGACTTACCGACATCCATTGCAGTCTCCATAAAGCTTTTCTGTCGTGAGGCAAACTCTGCAAGCAATTTCTGCTGCCTTTCTCTAGCCTTTTGGCGCCTAAAGAGAAATACAATTATAAATATATGATGTGTTCAAAACCAATCTACTGTCTTTCAGGAACATATGATGTAAAAATGGCCACAAAATCAAGAGCTTCCTTTTTCCTGAATTACTATATTAAATTTCATGCAAGATTTGAATGTGCCTGAGCTGATTCTATCCTTTCCAAATGGCTTCAAACCTACTGTCTGTATAAGTAAAAATAAAAGCTAATTATCTATTTTAGAGTATGAAACAATGGATAGATTAAAAAAATCCAAATCCTCCACCAATTTTAGCAAAATGGCTGAATACAAGATTAACTCAAAAAAAAAAAACAAAACAAAACAAAAACAAAAAAACAGTAGCCTTCCTAATATGTAAATCACAAATGGATTGAAAAAGAAATCAGGAAAAAATACCTTTCATAGTAGCTTCAAATAATATAAAATATCTTGGGGAACTGTAACCGAGCATGGGAAGCACAATGAAGTCACGTATCATGTTTTATCATTAAAAAACTTTAAGTCTTTCAAGAAAGAAGTTGAAGAAGCTATCAGAAGATGGAATGATGTCCCTTGCTCATCAATCAGTAGGATAACAGTAAAAATGGCCACCCTACTGAAAGCAATCTACAGATCAATATAATCCCCATCAAAATCCCAACACAATTCTTTACAGACTGTGAAGGGACAATTCTCAACTTCATATAGGAAAAACAAAAACAGAATAGATAAAACAATCCTGAATAATAAAGAACTTCTGGATGTCTTGTCATTCCAGACTTCAAGTCGCACTATAGAGCTGTAGTAATAAAAACACATGGCACTGGCATAAAGACAGATACACTGACCAATGAAATCAAACTGAAGACCAGACATAACTCTACACACAAATGAACACCTGAGTTTTGATAAAGAAGCCAGAAATACACACTAGGAAAAAGACCACATCTTCAACAAATGGCGCTGGTCAAAATGGATGTCTGCCTGTGGAAGAATGTATATAGATCAATGTTTATCAACCTACACCAAACTCAAGTAGATCAAAGACCTCAACATAAAACCAGATACACTGAAGCCAATAAAAGAGAAAGTGGGGAATAGCCTTGAAGGCACTGTATAGGAGATGACTTTCTGAACAGAACATTGATAGAGCAGGCACTAAGATCAACAATAGTAAAAGGGACATCAGGAAACTGAAAAGCTTCTGTAAGGCAAACGAACATCATCAATAGGACAAAGTGGTAGCCTATAGAATGGTTGGCTACAGACTCTACATCTGATAAGAGGACTAATATCCAAAATATATATGAAGAATTCAAGAAACTAGATAGTATCAAAATTCAAATCTAGCTTAGAAATGGGAAACATCTAAACAGAGACTTCTAAATAGAGGAATCTCAAATGAATGAGAAACATTTTAAAAACATTCAACATCTTTAGCCATCTTATTATCTTTTATTTTGTCATGTTTAGTTTTTATCTCTTAGAAACCAGTTCTTTTCTAATGAGAGACAGAAAGGGACTGGAGAGAAGGTGGGGAAGAACTGGCGGAGTAGAGGGAGAGGAAACTATACTGTATGAGAAAAGAAACTATTTCAATTTAAAAAAGAGAAAAAAGAAAAGAAAATCTGGATTTCCAACAATATAATATCCAAAGTATTTGTCAGAGGCAGCAAAAGCAAGAAGTCCTGTCAGCACGAGACAGTAAAGAGGTTCTATAAAAACCTACGATGTGGGGCTGGGGATTTAGCTCAGTGGTAGAGCGCTTACCTAGGAAGCGCAAGGCCCTGGGTTCGGTCCCCAGCTCCGAAAAAAAGAACCAAAAAAAAAAAAAAAAAAAAACTACGATGTTTACATATAAAGAAAGTCTAAAAGATAAGAATAGTCACTTATTGCTACTCTAAGACTAGCTGTCTCCTAATAGCAGGAGCAGAAGCCATTAAATTTCTCAGCTTCTAAGAGCATCTCTAGGTTAGATTATTTTGAGTGAAGTAAAAGAGGTGAGTCCCAAAATTAGCAAAGAATAAAAAGCATTCTAAATCTAAATAATTATTCCTTTGGATTATTTCATTGTTCTTTTAGCATTTACCATTCATCTTCTTCCAAAGAATATTTTAGGACTGTTGGCAAGCAATGATAATAAATTAATAATATAGAATTATACATATGAATACAAAAGCAAAAGGAAATTGTAAAGACTTGGGCTTCCCTGATTATATTATAGAAACAATACTACTACCATGAAATTGTACTTCTATTAAGGAAGTTAGAACAATAATTTTATCAAAGAGAAGAAACGGGTGAAAAAGGTAAGCTGTTTATTAGTCAAATAGACAACTATTTAAGTTTGCATGACCATAACCAGATACAGATCAGAGCCTGTGATACAAAGCACACAGTATACAATATACATCTCACTTCCTTCTGATACCAATCTAAGCTAAGCACAATGAAGTCACACAGAATGCTAAACTGAGTTCATGTATAGTCATTTCTATGGGAGCCTAAAAGTAGTTTTCTGTTCATCTGAAATGAAGCAAAGTTGTAACATCTAGAACTTGAAAGCTGAACTTCTAATAGCAGTTTGAGAATCCTTGCACATTGCTCCTGTCAAATCAATGGAGGAAATCAAGAACACCTACAGAGAAAGGACTGTGGCACTTGAAAAGTCACAGTTTGCCAACAATTTTCAAAACAGTTTTACTTACTTTGTAGGTAATTTAAGAGTTATATAAGAAAATGTGCCTTGTTGTCTTATATCTATCTCTCTTTTGCATTGTTTTTAAGGCAAAATACTATATAGGTTAATCATTCATCTTATCCCAAATTTAATTCTGTTTGATACTGATCAGTTCAAAAAATAAATAAATCTACCTACCCACACCTTCCTGAACATGAAGGAAGGCTCTCATTGCCAGAAGTAAACAGTCTAGCACAAGAGGGTATTTTATGGTTAAAGAGTACAAGAAATTGGTTATATGTAGCAGTTGGTGGGAACAGATACAGAGACCCACAGTCGGACATTAGGTGGAGCTTATGGAATCCAGCAGAAGGGAAGAAGAATTGTAGGAGTGAGAGGGGTGAAGGGTACCTCAAGAAAACTCACAGAATGAACCGACCTGGGCTCACAGAGGCTCACAGAAACTGAACTGACAATAACCAGGAGCCTGCATGGGACTGACCTAGGCCCTCTGCACATAAGTTACAATTACAATTATGTAGTTTGGTCTTTGTGTGGGATTCTGAACAGTGGGAGCAGAGGCTGTCTCTGACTCCGCTGCCTGCCTTGGGACCCCTCACCCCTACTGGGTTGCTTTGTCTCTTCTCAATAGAAGATGTGCCTAGTCTTACTGCAACTTGATGTGCTATGGCTGGTTGATATTCATGTGAGGCCTCTCTTTTCTGAAAAGGAGCTAGTGGTAGGGGAGAGCATGGAGAAGGAGGGGAAGCTGCAGTCAGGATATTGAAGAACAGAATCAGCTTAAACTCATAGTTTTGAATACATAAGGACAAGTACAAAAATTTGTCTTCTGTCTCTTCAACCCCTAATGCAAAGACACACAATTTTTTTTCCAGTTCTATTCATTAAGAGGACCTGAAAGTAGCTATACTTCATTAGAAAAGGTGCAAGGATTATAGTTTCTAAATCCCATTCTCCAGTAAAAGTAACCAGAACTCCATGGGAAATGGCTGATTCTAGGGCAAGATGAGCCTGGGGACACCTCTCTGCCTATAGAGGGTAGCATGCTCAGTTAGTGAGGAGAACTGACCAAAAAAGATGAAGATCTTAGCATTAACTCTTGGTGGCTAACCTACAATGTTTGATCATCAGAATGAATACTGAATAGATCAGATAGATGATAACTCAAAGTAAAACAGAAACTCCACGAGTTTATGACTAAATAAAACAGTCCCCTCAAAGGTGATAAAAGGAAAATTACAGAGTCTCAACGTATACAGCAGCTGCAAAGAAGAGTAAGGTAAATGGACAGTGCAGCAGTCGCCTGTAGACACACTAACAGGTCAAGTAACATGACAGAAGCTGCAAGCTCACTGATGTCCCTGCCAGGCAGCAGACAAGCCCACAATGTCACTGCTGTCCTGACCCTTCAGAGGTTCCACAATCGTGAAAATAATAGAAAGACTGATAAAACTGATCCACATTGAAAGAGACCAAAAAGATAACAACAATTCAATTCAATAAGCAATTGTACACTGAATATTTCTCTAATGAGAAACCTTAAACGACTATTTCAACATGAGATCTTATAATTTAATCATACTTAAATACAAAGTTAACTCCTTAATCTTATAGAATCTTACAGTTCTGCTGTGGTTACATAAGAAAAGGCCTGTACCTCTAGGAACTAAAGTATCCCAGTGTGGAGGGCAGCACACCAGCAACCTACTCAGAAACCTCAGCAAGGCCCTAAACCATTTCTCCACATTGGAGATTACTTTAAAATAAAGCCCATGAAAATTTAAGTGTATACTCAAAGAAATGGTGTCACTAAGGAATATATATAAATGTATTATGTATCTGCTTAAAGCACTCCAAGAGTAATACAGAAATGCTTCAATAGACAAGCTCTGATCAATCCAGTGGGTGTGGCCTCTCTCACCACCTCTGGGTGAGCTCTGAAGATGAGGATCTTCTTTCATTAAAGCCACTGTGCACCTCACCTCTAAGCACATATATTATGAGTCTACCTGCTGATAAAAGAACATTCCAAGTAATAAATCTGTACATCAAACATGGTATGATCTATTGTATAACTAAAATTCAAGTGCATTTCTTGGGTACTCAGGAGCTAAGAGCATTTACTGCTCTTGCAGAGGATCTGTGTTTAGTTCCCAGTTCTCCATGTGACAATGCACAATCACCTGACACTCCTGTTTCAGAGTATGCAACACCCTCTTCTGGGCTCCACACGTACCAGGCACACACATGGTGAACAGTCATACATGCACCCATGCATATAAAATAAACCTTTTTTAATGTATTAATCAAAGTTCTGTGAAACCAACTTTTTAACAAAATTCTACATTATTCCATTAGACACACATGTTAATAAGGACAAGTTCCGTGAGATTCAGTACATTTAAGAACTATTCTGGACGTTGAGAATGCTAAAGGAAATTATTAAGACTAAGACTTCTGTGTTGGCTAGTCTTGTGTCAACTTAACACACAAACTGTCTGAAAGGAGGGAAACTTAATAGAGAAAAATCCCTCTATAAGCCCCAACTGCAAGACATTGTCTAATTAGCTGTTGATGGAGGAGGGACTAGCTAGCCCTTGTGGGTTTGGGTTCATATGAAAGCAGGCTGAGCAAGCCATGGGAAGCAAGCCAGTAAGCAGCACTCTGCCAGGCTTCTGCATCAGCTCCTGCCTCCAGGTTCCTGACCTGTTTGAGTTTCTGTGCTGACTTCTTTTAGTAATGAACATCAATATGGCAGTGTCAGCCACCTAAACACTTTTCTCCACACCTTGCTTCTGGTCATGGTGTTTTGCTGCAGCAATAGAAACCCTGAGGCAACTCCCATTTGTACTTCTGTGTTCTTTCTATGGAACCAGTGTATTGTGGAAAAGATGCCAAAGTTTTTATAGGTGAGAGAGAACTGCCAACACCAAGAGTTTATAAACTGCCTTTTGTTATCGCAAAACTTAATCTAAAACAGAAGAGACACAGCAAGGTTCAAACTCACCTCCCTTAACTGTCTGCTATAGAATTAGTTCCAAATGTTCATCAATGTCTTCACTCTTGAAAGGAGTTTCCTTTGCCTTCTCTCTCTCTCTCTCTCTCTCTCTCTCTCTCTCTCTCTCTGTGTGTGTGTGTGTGTGTGTGTGTGTGTGTGTGTGTAGGGAAGGGAGAGGGAGGGGAAGGAATAGAGGGACAGAGGGACAGAGGGACGGAGGGAGAGAGAGAGAGTCTTCACTTTTTTGTAGTGCTGGAACTTAACTCCTGGGTGTTAAGCATGAGTGCTACCACTGAACTACATCCCCAATTCCTACAGCATCACATTAAAAGGACTCCTGTAGAAATGGTATCTAAACTATGTCTTCTAGTGTCATAGCTATTATTAGCAATAATTACAAAATACTCTTAACCAAATAAACTTTGATTCACTGCATGTTTACCTTCTTAAAACAGAACAGCCTAGTACATAATCAGGAGGGAAAAAACCTCCAATTTAAAGAGATTAGCAGAAGTAAGTCAACTCATTTTCAACTTTCCACTTTTATTAATAGATGCATTAAATTTAAATGCCATTTAAATTACACATCAGTTCTTTAGAATTCCTATTCATAAAGTGTAATCCTATAAGAAGAAAATAGGAATGTTATTATTATTCTATTTATCCCTTTTTTAGGACTTTTGTGGTTTGCTTGTGCTTTTGACTTTGGTCAACATATGCATGGAGGTGTGGGTGGCAGCATGGGGACTCTTTCTATCATTTTCTCCTTATTCCCTCCACACTGGGCACTCAGTGAACCAGCAGCTGACTGTTTCAGCTAGAGAGTCCGGTCAGTGAGCTCCAAGGGGACCGCACACAGGCACAGCCATGCCCAGATTTGACAGCTGCTAGGCACTCGGCTCTCTCCTTTGTACAGTGCACTTACCCACTCTGCCATCTCCGCAGCCCCTATGTACTTTCTTTGTCTCTAAACACAATTTTTTCTTACACAATCACATATGTGACTAAAATGGCTTCTCACACAGTTATTCCAGGACGATCTCCCTCATAACTAGCAAATTACGTGGGACTGTCAAACTTATGTGAACTCAGAACACCAAACAAAATTGATAGTTTTTTTCTCTGTCCTTTTACATCGTCGTCGTCATTAGTGCCACCTGTACTCGTTAGTTTTAATTATCAACTTTACCAAGCTCCAGTCACCTCAGAAGGAAGCCTCAGTTCAGGGACTGCCCAGATCAACTGGCCTGGGGATTTTGTGGGGAAATCGTCTTGATTGTTACTGACACAGGTAGTCCAGCCCACTGTACGTACCACCATTCTCTGGGAAGGTGGCCGTGGGATGGATATGTGTGTGTGTGTGTGTGTGTGTGTGTGTGTGTGTGTGTGTGTGTGTGTGTGTGATCTCCCAGGACCCACAAGACAGAACAGACTTCTAAAAGTGGTCCTCTGACCTCCATATGCACACAGTAGCCTATGTATTAACATGCATACAAGCATATGTGCATGCACACACACAATAAATAAATGTTTTTTTAAGGAAATATCCAAAAATACTTTATTTGCTATTTAAAGTAAAGTTAAACCTTCTTTCTTCACAGCAAGAGAATCCTTAGGTGCTGCAGCAGTAATAGTATTAGCAGTGTTTCTGAAGACGCCTCCAACTTTCAGTGTAATTTTACACTGGAGTCAGCAATTCCCATCTTTTTATCCATAAAGTACTCCGCATCCCACACACACAAGCACTAGCTGTGGCCAATCATTCACCTTACAAAGCAAGCAGCTGTGGCTGTTGTAACTCAAATAACCAGGTCATTATCCCTGAATGACCGAAGAAGAGAAAAGCCCAAATCATAAACTGTCCTGTAAATATTAGAAACAGTAAAAATGACAATACCTTTCCTCCTTGTCCAGAGTCTTCTTCTCTGCTGTGGTGATCTTTTTGGGTGGCACGGGAGGAGTCACTTTTCTGCATATCTCTTCAATGATGCGCTTGTTCATTCTGCTTTGCACTGCAGCTTTTAGCAAAATCCTTTCTACAGCAGTTATACCGTCTCCATGACTGTATTTTGGAATTTCTGGTTGTATTAAAACTTCTATGTCATCAAGCCATGGAGGATAGTAAGAGTTTTGTTTTCCTGAGAGTTTGTGGTGAAGTTTTATTAGCAAAGACAATATGCTTTCCTTAATTTCCAAAATGGCTGTGGTTAACTGGGGAGCTGAGCCAGGAGCTGACCATTTACTTGGAGTCTTGGGCCGAACCACCTGATTTGCTTCACTGTTGTTTCGATTGATGATCTCCTGAAATTTCTTTCTACGCTCTGCTACTAAGCTGAAAACTTGAGCTGTACCAGAATTCTACCAGTAAAATTAAGAACAACAGAAAGATGAAGAAGTTAGCCAATAACCAATTCTAAAAATGTATCAATCACTGTATTTATCCAAAAGGAATGCTTCATTTTCATCCAAAGATTTCTCTAGCAGATAACTCATTTCCTTCATTTCTTTCTCAAATAGATATACGACCACTTTATGGGGACAGCGGTAAGGAACAGAAGGTCACCGCAGTTGACCCTCTGTTCAACCTGAGCCAATGTTCCACTAAAAACAAACAAAGCGTAGGCCAAACCTGCAGCCATATTACAAAACAACAAAAATTAAAGAAAACTAAAATACATAAACTGAGCTTCTCAGTTTAAGAAAAACTGCTGTCTCACACACCACTCATGAAGAAACTGCATAGACTCTGTTACCTTCTGCAGGGGTGCTACAGCTTCCACACAGAAAACACATTCCATTTCCCTTCATTTTTTAAGACAGTAAATATTAATTTCACTTTTAAGGAACTTCAAAGTGAAAATTACAAAGATTTCAAGTTTTAAAACTGAAATATAAGGATACAATCTAAAGACTAAATTAATTTGCTTCACACTGCATATCACCATATGTTATTTGAATAGACATTTTTAGTCAAGTGCTCTTCTCAATAATTTGTCTTCTAAACAGTCCTTTTGCCAAAGCAAACACATCAGTCCTCTTAGACATCATCTTTTAATTAAAATATGAATCAGTTTAATGGATCTCATCTTTCTAAAAAGAACACTAAAAAGTATCCTTTTGTAAGTCTAATTACAGTATAAAATTTTAACATTCAATGTTTTTAAAGTACTCTACAACATTAGGATCAAAAGAGCCTCTGATAGAGGTTCCAAGTTTTTAATTAAAATCCTTTATAGTGTTCACAACAAAAATATGTCAAATGCAAGAAATATTCTAACCAATAGACTTGACTAGAAGAAATACTAATTCAGCTCTCTCTATTCACATGATACGTAGTGTATAGGAAAGAAAACTACTTATCTGACACGTCATCTTAATACTTTTTCTTTTTTAAATTTTATTTATTTTATATATATATGGGAGTCTTAGCCACATATATGTCTGTGCATCATGTGCATGCCTGGTGCTTGGGACTGTGAGCCAGTATGTGGGTGTTGGGATTGAACCCAGTTCCCCTGGAAGGGATGACAGTGCTCTTAACTGCTGAGCCTTCTCTCCCGCTACACTTCTCACTTTATTTTAAAGATTAATTAAGCAACATGCAAAGAGCTGGTCTTCACAATGAGTTCCAAAACACAACAGACGAAATACAAGTACTTATAGGCCTGTTTCATTAGTTAATTGCCTGTTTCATTAGTTAATTGCCACAGAAGCAAAAGAAAAAAAAATATTTTTAATAGGCATGCTGCCAGCAATAATATTTATTTTGATTTAGGAATAGTCATTTTTAAGATGTTAATAAGACAATTGAAATTCTAATGTAAGTAGATACAAGTAGGCCACCTGAAACTGTCCAGAACACTTTTAACACTAAAATGAAAAATTTACTACTAACCACTCTGCATTTTTTGATCAATAACATAAATTTACCTGAAATTAAATATAAATAACCTTATTAAAGGTAAAAAACTAATTTCGAGAAATCTTTTTTATTTAATTATATTAATCACACACAAACACACACAAATACTTCAGTGTTTTTTTTTTTTTCCTCATTTCCAATTAGCCATGTTGCTAGTTAATGCAAATACCATACACATCTACCTCTCTTTGAAGAACTTTAGGCCGTCGGGAATTCTAGCAGGTTGAAGGAAAAAAAATGGTTAAGGCCACAGCGCTCAGACATGTCAAGAAAGAAAAGACAACCTAAAGCCCCCTAACAGTGTTTTCTTCCGAATGCTGGAGGTTATCTAAGCATATCTCAGTACAACATAAACCTTTCCCTTTCATCTCTCTCGCTTTTAAACTTACTTGTAAAGAGCCCAAGCCATCAGAGCTCGTGCTGGCGAGGGAATCCCTTTTCAACTCAGGAGCAGTCTCTGGGACTCGCACTCTGACATAATTTATAAAGTGCCGCATGTTTGATACCAAGTTACTGCCAGGGAACCAACTATCATGACAACGTTCTGGTCCACCCATTGATACCTAAGATATATGCAAACAAATCAATCAATCAATCAATCAATGGATCAATTAATTAATCAACAGAAAATAAGTACTCACACATATGTACACTCCCCAGAAGCCATAATTTTTGTTCCCACTATAACACCAAAAGTACATAAACAGCTTTCTTTAATTTTTTTCATTTAAATGATAAATTTCAACAGTTTTGTGCATAAAGTAATTCCCTAAGTGTCGAGGAAAGTTTCAAAAACCCATATGCATTTTAAGAATAAAGCCTTTTTAGGCCAGAGAGTTGGCCCAGCAGGTACACTATCTGTCAAGCCTTATTACAACATGAGTAAAATCCCCAGGTTCCATATGGCAGAAGGAAAGAAAGAGCTCCTGCAAGCTGTCCTCTACCTGAACATGGGCATCATGGTGTACATCCATACATATTAAGTAAATTAAATAAATAGGACCTTCTTACCAGTTCTTCAAATTTAAGAATTAAAAATCTAAAAACAGGGGCTGGAAAGATAGCTCAGTGGTTAAGAGCACAGTCTGCTCCTCCAGAAGAGTCAGGTTCCATTCCCAGCACCCACTTGGTAGCTCACAAACATCTGTAAATCCAGTTCCCGGGAACCTGACGCCCACTTCTGGCCTCCAAGTGTATTGCAAGTAAATGCTGTACAGATAAGCATGCGGGCAAATGCCAATATACAGAAAAAGCAGCAGTGCACACGTTTATCCCAGCTCTCAGGAGGCAGAAGGAGATGGATCTTTGAGTTTGAGCCCAGCCTGGACTACAGAGAGGGTTCCAGAGAAACTCTATCTTGGGAAAAAAAAAAAAAAACAACAACAACAATAAAACCACCCAATCGAGAACTGTACCTAGAATAAGTGCCCGAGACAGACAGACTGCAAGAGCAGTGCTCACCTCTTCCTCAGAGTCGTCCTCAGCAGAGTCTTCCAGGCCTAATTCAATCAGATACAACACCATGCAGAGCACGTGTTCAGACAGATTTTGATGATCCATCAGAATCTTTAAAAAAATAAAAACTCATAAATATTTTTCACAAAATTTATTTTATTTAAAGATTCAAAAAATTCTATTTTAAACAAAAATCATTATCAGATAATTATCAAATATAAAATCAGGTATGTAAATGAAAGTCTTAGTAAAAACACAATCTGAAACAAACTCTAGGTTTGCTTTGACAATTTGTAGAACTTTTATTAGATTTGTTTTTTACGTATGTGTATAGAGTGTGTGTGCACAAGACTGAAGATATTCTCATAGACCAGAGTCATATATTGAATCTTCTGGGCTGGAGTTACAGACAGTTGTGAAATGTACAATAAGGTTGCTGAAAACTGAACTCAGGTCCTCAGCAAGAACAGGATGGGCTCTTAACCACTGAGCCATCTTTCATCTCCTACATAGGAATACTGTGCAGTAACTGAAAACAGAAGTTTGAAGACTTCCTAAAGAGTGCCCCATTAAACAGTTCACAAATCACTAATATAAACATAGCAGTCTCTAATAAAATAATTTACTAAGGATACTTTACATCATAATCTTCTGATAGTCTCCTGAAGACAAGAAGCCAAATTTAACAAAAACAGTCATTTATTTAAATGCAACTGCAGTTGGCTAGCATAACAAAATAGATGCTGTCTTCAGCATTCTGGGTCTCTAAATATTTTGTGTATCTATATAAATATGTAAGGCAATGTGAGGTTTAAATGATAAGGAACAAGGAAAATTCTATGAACTTCACCACATACATAGATCATCCAACTAAAACCTTACTCATCTTATACAGGATCTCAGGGCTGTAATAGCCCAGTGATCAGAAGATCCCTAAACTACTTCAGGAACAAGATGGCACAGCAGCTACTGTTTGTCTCATTATAAAAAGGTGACCAAATGGGGAAGGAGAGAAGAAAGGGTTCAGCAAGAGGTGGCCCGGTCAGTTTGGGGGTTGATAATGGACTGAAAAGATGGTGAGCTCAGCTGAGCCTGACAGGAGTAGTTCAAATGAATGGCTGAGGAAAAACTTAATTCTTTGTAACTAAAGACAGATACTCACTGACTGATTTCCTACTATTTGACAAGTAGGAGGGCAACTCCACTTTCTCTTGCAAAACCTCATTTTTAGAAAGCTCTGTTTATATCTACTTGACATGTAGTAACACTCTTTGGTCTTAGCTTTTCCATATCTAAAGGTGAAAAAGAAGCCCAGATTACTTGTGATTGGCTTCACTTTGAATCTGCCATTTGCTTAGAACAGTGCCTAGCAATTAATGTCCAACACACAGTGAGCAGGTGGTGCCGAGCAGACAGAGCCTAAGGAGGAGTCTGAAGTGGGAGCGCCCAGGCTCCCAGTTTCTAACCCAGCACATTATGGAGGGAAGCAAGACCCAAACATCCTCAGCTGTCCAAATATCACTACACACAGCTCTTAGCCTCTCCTGCAATGCCCACCATTTCTGTCTCCTCTTGATAGAGCATTGCTACTAAATCCAAAGAGATTTTGAATAGAAATCCAATGGCATTACAAATTTAACTGAGAGAAATAAAAGCTAAAGATTCTGAACAAAGAAATAAAGCCATTTTCTGGGAAGTGCCACCATGTTCTTTAGTAACACACATGGCAAGGAAGAACAGCATCTTGCTGCAAGAGCCTTCTGCAAAGTTGACTTGACAGTGCTGGGCAATTAAGAGTATGCCAGAAAAGCTAGCATAAACAAATTCTAAATGTGAAAAAAAAAAAAAAAACCTGGCCAAAAGAGTCTTGAAACAACTAAAACACTAATCTGTCATCTCTGATAAAAACACGTCTAGATTGAGTAAGTTTTAAAAGTTGAAAAAGTAACTTCAAAGAGATTCTCAGTAAAGCTTCCTTCATTTATCATGAATTATTATTATTCGTCATTTGAACTAGTTACTAACCTCTGAATCTCCACTCTCCCCTTATGAACTGAGAACAACACAGGATTTCCTGACACACTGTAATGTCTATAGTATGCATTCAGTACAGAGGCCTGGCTCTGGGAAACCCTACCAATTACATTTGCCTACAAAATCAACACAAACTGCTCTCCAATATGAAAGTGTTCTACATATTTTAATGGAGAAGGACACTTTACATCATTTTTTTAATAATCCTTTTGATAAATTATAAAAATAAGTTTTTCAAGGCACTTTTTAAAGGCACTGATCTAAGAATCTTGGTCCAACATAACTTCTAGCTTTTATAATGGCCATGGGTGGTATTGAAAAGAAGTATATAGAAATCTAAAAGCACCGGTTAATTATGTGGCAAACACAAAGAGATCTATTTAACCAAGTAATGCATGCTTTCTTAAATAGTTAAAAATTATCTGTATAGTCAATAGAAATTTGTAAACAGAATAAGCTCTTAGGTTTCCTTTAATTTTTTAAATGAAAAAGAAAAATTATACATTTTCTTTATTTCTAATTATATAACATTTATCCCTATTATTTTATAGATACTACAGGAATAATTATCTTTCATCTCTTATTAAAAATCCCAGAGTATACACACATATTACATATATGTGCATATGAGTATATGTATGAACATATATACACATTCTCTTTATAATATATTTCATGTAACTTTTAGAACAGAGTAAATTGGTTTTGTGAGAGAAAACCCCAAATTGAAACAAATTTTAGGTAATGGGAAAATAAAGGATGTTTTTAAAAAAGTGTCTAAAAGAACCCACATTCAAATCCTTCTGCGTCAAATTCTTAAGAAGCAAAAAGCAGAGATAACCATTCTAAAGTAAGGCCACTGGCTCACACACCGACACTTGCTTTTGTCAAGCAGTAGGAATGGCTGACTGTTCACTTCCTCCGTCTTCCCTGGCACAGCTCCTACAGCCACACCACCTCTCACTTTACAGAAGCCATAACAAGTACTCCAGTCTCAAGTGTTTGTCTGAAGCTAAACAACAAACACTTCTCTACAAAGAAATACAACTGCTTCCTAATTTTTCAATATGGAATTCAAATATATGTAATTATAATTTACCCTTACACATCAAAAAATTTATAAACACACTTTTCTTTATAAGTGGAACCCTCATATAAATAGTCATTTAGTTCTTTGATTTGAAAATTATGAAAATAAATTGTAATCTTAGTCATTCTATCTAATCAAATTACTACTCTACCTTGTAAAGCAGAGTGAACAGCACAATGTGTAAGGTTTTACAATGCAGAAGTCTCATGAGACCTTTATAACTGGGATGGAGTGATGTTCTTTTCTTATAAGGAGGCCAGGGATTTCCAGAAAATTTTCCACTCTGTTTTAAACTGTAAAAATAAAGCAAAATCAAGTTTACATGACAGACTCATAAACTATGGTTTGAACAGTAATTTACAGGCACTCATTTCTATTTTCTATACATTACTAATTATTCATAAATGCTTTCAAAAGCCAAACAGATATTTATTCTTATACTTTTACTTATACTTTCACTATGCACATTACTTTCCCTTTACTTTTGGATAGAAATCAGTTAAAAAAGCAAAACCAAAAACTTGAAAAATGAATGTAAAAAATGCTAACAAAAAAAAATGAAAAGGATCCATAATAAAATTTTTAGCAAAGTGACTTTCTATTCTAACCCTTGACAAAATCAGTAATCAGAAAATATCCCCGCTACTAAAGGCTGGAAAGCAGGCTGGATAGGAGTGTGACCTTCTGACCCCACCCTTGAGCTCCTAAAAGAGAGTACTGGGGCAGCAGAAGAAACATGATCAATAAACATCAACACTGCGGGCATAGTTTACCACCTTTGTGGGCTGTCAAGATGGCTCACCAGGAAAAGGTGCTTGCCACCAAGACCTCAAGACCTAAGTTCAACCTGCTGACCCACATGGTAGAAGAGAACTGACTCCTACGAGTTGTCCTCTGACCTCCACACAATCACCTGTGGCAACATGTGCATGTGTGCATGCATGTGCACACACACTAAATGAACGCAATTTAAGAAATAAAGTCTGAGTATATGTCTACTCTACTATTTAAAGGTGTTGGACTCACACAAGGTTCAGTCATGGAAATGAGATCCTTCTACTGCTGAGACCTAGAAAGTCTTTAAAGGAAGAGAATAACTCACAAGAAGTAACAAGTTTGTCTGTGTCTTCTAGAACAGGAGGACCCCAGGAACACAGTAATGACAATCTTTTTTTTAAAAAACCATCCATCTTTTTATTGTTAAATCAAAGAGGTATCACTACTAAGGAGCATCAAAGGGAGTGGAAACAGAACTAGGCCCAGAGCAGTGAGGAATTAATGAGCACAGGAAGGCTAAGGAGGGAGAGCAGTGAGAATGTGCAGACGACTCTAGGCGAGGGGATCTGGTGCTACTTTGACCTCTCACAAGTGCCTAGGCAAATGAAGAGTGGGATAGGATTTCTAAGTCCACTGTGTGCTTAATTAAGAGTCATCTTCTCCTTCCTCGGCCTCCTCTTCACCGTCATTCTAGTCAACAACCATAGGTCACCCCAGCAGCAGTCATCTGCACCTGCCTCAGACTCCATCTTCACATTTCTCATCGTTCTTCACTGAGAGCTGCTCTGCTCTTCCTCAGACTTTGCATTCTTCACCTCTACTGGGGATGAGAAGGACAAGTCTGCTTGTTTGCTTTGTTCTTTTTCATTTTTTTCCAGCATTTTCAACTTATCTGAGCCAGTTCTTTCTTAATAGCCGTAAATCATCACCTTTCAACTTTCCAGACGTGGTAGAAGATCCCCGTTGTGTATTCTTGAAATTAAATCCACTTCTGCCTTTCATGAGGCGTTCCCGCACATGAGGCGTTTGGAAGCTCCGGTCTATCTCTGCTGCAGATCGTTTCACACCTGCTTCTCCTCGGTTCACTTCTACTCTGCAGCCAGGTTGATATGGAAAACCTGGCCAGCGGTCACTCTCCCATCCTCTCCAGCTACAGCAGCTCGGGCATTTTTTTTCATTAACATACTAGACAAAGGCAAAGTCCCTATGCAAAGAGAACCCACAATTTTGCCATACTTTAAAAAGATGGCCTCCAATGCCGAATGGCTGAGAAACACCTAAAGAAATGTTCAACATCTTTAGTCATAAGGGAAATGCAAATCAAAACAACCCTGAGATTTCACCTCACACCAGTGAGAATGGCTAAGATCAAAAACTCAGGGGACAACAGATGCTGGCGAGGATGTGGAGGAAGAGGAACACTCCTCCATTGTTGGTGGGATTGCAAACTGGTACAACCATTCTGGAAATCAGTCTGGAGAATCCTCAGAAAATTGGACATTGAACTGCCTGAGGATCCAGCTATACCTCTCTTGGGCATATACCCAAAAGATGCCCCAACATATAAAAAAGACACGTGCTCCACTATGTTCATTGCAGCCTTATTTATAATAGCCAGAAGCTGGAAAGAACCCAGATGCCCTTCAACAGAGGAATGGAATCTTTTTTTTTTTTTATATATTTTTTTTTTATTAACTTGAGTATTTCTTATATACATTTCAAGTGTTATTCCCTTTCCCGGTATCCGGGCAAACATCCCCCTCCCCCCTCCCCTTCCTTATGGGTGTTCCCCTCCCAACCCTCCCCCCATTGCCGCCCTCCCCCCACCAGTCTAGTTCACTGGGGGTTCAGTCTTAGCAGGACCCAGGGCTTCCCCTTCCACTGGTGCTCTTACTAGGATATGCATTGCTACCTATGAGGTCAGAGTCCAGGGTCAGTCCATGTATAGTCTTTGGGTAGTGGCTTAGTCCTTAGTCATTGTGTAGTGGTACATCTACACAATGGAATATTACTCAGCTATCAAAAACAACGACTTTATGAAATTCGTAGGCAAATGGTTGGAACTGGAAAACATCATCCTGAGTGAGCTAACCCAATCACAGAAAGACATACATGGTATGCACTCATTGATAAGTGGCTATTAGCCCAAATGCTTGAATTACCCTAGATGCCTAGAGCAAATGAAACTCAAGACGGATGATCAAAATGTGAATGCTTCACTCCTTCTTTAAAAGGGGAACAAGAATACCCTTGGCAGGGAAGAGAGAGGCAAAGATTAAAACAGAGACTGAAGGAACACCCATTCAGAGTCTGCCCCACATGTGGCCCATACATATATAGCCACCCAATTAGACAAGATGGATGAAGCAAAGAAGTGCAGACCGACAGGAGCCGGATGTAGATCGCTCCTAAGAGACACAGCCAGAATACAGCAAATACAGAGGCGAATGCCAGCAGCAAACCACTGAACTGAGAATAGGACCCCCCGTTGAAGGAATTAGAGAAAGAACTGGAAGAGCTTGAAGGGGCTCGAGACTCCATATGTACAACAATGCCAAGCAACCAGAGCTTCCAGGGACTAAGCCACTACCCAAAGACTATACATGGACTGACCCTGGACTCTGACCTCATAGGTAGCAATGCATATCCTAGTAAGAGCACCAGTGGAAGGGGAAGCCCTGGGTCCTGCTAAGACTGAACCCCC